>NC_083278.1:23574585-23874585 GCF_963506605.1 Zootoca vivipara | reverse complement strand
CACACTTACGTAGACATGGGGCATATTCCCAAGTAAGCACGAATAGGGTTGCAACGTCATACTGATGTTGCAGTGTGCTCAATTGTAAATAAAGGTAACTGCCGTTGCAATTTTTGCACTTGCAAACTGAAGAAGTGATTTGTGCATGCAGGAGTGAATCATGAATACAGCTGGAACTCTGATTGCTGTTTTGGCCTCAACAGATTTCACTGCCAGGAAGACATGCTTCTGTTCACTCAGTCTACTGGCTTGTCTTCTTACCAAACGAGCTACTGCCAGAACAGTATGGAAATGGGCACAGAAATTGGCTTCCTAAGAATCCCAGCTTTGTTTTATTTTGAAGAGCCAGCCCTTATTTCTTACAGCTGTAAAATGTTTTGAGCGATGCCTGCTAATGTTTCAGAAACCAAAGGCATGGTTGAAATTTGCTAGTGTGGTGTGGGTGGGTGTGTATGGCCTGGCTAGAGGGGTCCTGTTTCCTACCCCTTCCCAAAACTAGTGAAATCTAGTAATGCAGATTACTGAATAAACAGTGCAGAAGAAAATTCCTCAAATTTCTTCCAATTCAACTAAAATTACACAATTCATACAATTCAAACTCTTGAAGATTTTTCAGGATAAGCTAGCTATTATCTCTGTCCATTGGACTGAAGAGAGTCTCATACCATACATCGAAGTGTGGTTTAGGGACAATAAATTTAAACAGGGCTGACATTAATAACCATTAGATTAAGTGTGGGTTCTGTGGTAGAAAACTGATCAAATTAGTGATCTTCCCTGGGTTTCTGGTTAGTAGCTCATGGCATAATGCCAGTTGTGGGGGGATATTTGCTGAATAATGTCACTGACTATTGAACACTTTATTAGGATGTGTGCTTAGCTGTTGCTATAATTTCCCTAACACAGGTTGGCCAGATAACCTGTTACGTGGAATCGTGTCCACCGAACGACTGTGCAACACCTGTGAAGCTTAAAGGAGTTTGCTGTCCTGTCTGCTTAAAACAAACTGTTAGCAAGGAGAATAAGCTCTAAGCCTGCTTTGCAATGGTCACAATACAAGTCATATGGATATCTGCTGATGGCAAAATACAGGTAACATTAGGCATAAAACCACAACAGGACGCTTGCAGGACAGCATTCAAATGATGGTGTAACAATGTAAGAAAATGTATTATTTTACATGCTTGCCCACTGAAAAACCACAGTGTAAAAGTATTGAAAGGGAATACACAAGACAGGACAGGACAATCTTCTCAGGTTCAACAAACTGAAAACTTGGTGCTACTTTTTAAAGGCTCCTTTGTCAAGTGGTTTTGAGTCTTATTAGACTGGCTTTTATTTCTTCATACACTGGCGAAAGGAAGTCAGGAGCCATTTATTAGGATGAAGAGGGCCACAGCTTTTGTTTTTAAAATACTGTCTGGCCCAGTGTTGATAGTCTAGCTTGCCTTCTATCAAATACCTTGATGGAGCTAGTTTAAGGTCTTTCTGAGACCCATAGTCTACTTATTTAGCCACTCACATCATGTCTTTACAGCATTCACTCAGTATTTACTCAATATTCTGTGGCAGTGCCAATTCTAAAGGATGGTGAGTGTGGAGAACACAAATTTTGCTGCGGTTTTCTCCCACACCTCTTTGCAGTATTAATAATCTGTCCTATCCACTGTCCACAGTTGCCCTTCTTTATTTCTCTGTACAATACCTAGATGATTAGAAATCATAGGCATAAAATATGTGTTCAGCCTTGCACTGTGTAACGTAATTCAAAAGTCAGTGTACTCGTGAAAGAAAAAGCACTGCTGTAAGACAACAGCAATAACAACAACAAAAAGGCTGCTCTGACTACTGCACAATGAGCTAAACCTGAGCTAGGACTTACCTGATTTTTCTGCACCCTTCTGGCCTCATTTGCAATGTTTGCCCTTGAGAAAATATTGTTTGGATTGGACCATAGAGGGCTGTTTCTACTACTTATCTAATCTAATAGACGGGATAAAATGCCCTACGCCCTCCAGCACTGCAAACCAAAGGACACTGAAGCAGCACAGTAATAGCAAATCCTCTTATCAGAGCTTAATTTCTAGGGGTGGGGAAATACATTCTAGAACTCAGATTTCCAAAAGTACCATCATCCCATCTGGAACCCTGTCTCCCTTAGTGCTTGGGATATTTTTTTCTAGAAAAAGAGGTGCCAGAACTCACCATGAACTCACCTTGTTCTCTTAAAATGGCACCCACCTGAGAGGTGCTGGAACTTGAGTTCCAGCTGGGGGGGGGGGAAGCCCTGCATATAGAGATTATCTGTATAGTAGTTACTCAGTGGTAACATTTCCACCTGTTCAAGATTCCTTTCCCCTGGCATACTTCATATATCCTCTGCTGCTGCTTGAATGGATGCAAGGACTGAACTTTGGTGAGCTCTAACAGATATAATTCTCTCTAATTTCTGATGCTAGGACGCAAATGTTGTAGCTTATATTGTGAAAATGGCACCGCACATGAGAGGGAGAGAGAGAGAGATTAGCTGGCTTGGAGGATTCCCAAGGTTTGGAGACATACACAAATATTAAGAGGAAATCCCTGAAATTGGGATGTGAGGCAAAGACGTGCCCAATGAGGTCTGTGCATTGCTCACTTGCCACAGAATACTAAATTCCTGTTGTAGTAGGAGAAAAATCATGTGCAAGAGGAAATAAAATGGGAATTTTGTAAGGGGGGGGGCATGTCTAACTGACAGAAGAGTGAACAGAAGCCCTCCATGCTGCAACCTTTTGTTTTTAATATGATGTCCTCTAATTTTGCAGTCATTTTGCTCTTAAAAAAGCATAGCTGAATGGGCATCCCTTCCCCCCACCCAAAGAATCAGACCTATGTCAGATTCGCTCTCGATTTAGGTTCTGCATTGTGCCTGAAGCTGCCACATGTCTTCTTCCCAGGGAGACTCCTTTCCCTTTTAACAGCTGCCTATCAATGAGTTTGGATTATCTTGGAATCAAGGTGCAAGGATTGTGAAAGCTTCATCCGTCATATTTCTGCCTCTTTGTGTGGTGGTTAAAAAGTGTATCGTTCCCCAGCATCTTATTTCTCAAGGGTACAGTCTACACATCCTCTTATATCCTCTAGTATGGTATTCCATGGTATTGTCATGGAATGTGAAAGTAAAAACAAAGCTGTGTGAATAGAAAAGGGCAGGCCCATTTAAACTAGAGGGGTGGAGATATTATAATGAAACAGAGTTTAGTGAAGAGCACTAAATGACACCTACTGAATTGTTCTAAAAACTTGCTCCTGTAGATGTGTTCCTAAGCCGTACTGTGATTTGTGGAAAACCCATCCAATAGAAGGCTTACCGAATAGGGATTAGCTATTCCTTTACCAACTTTATTTTAAAAATATGGTTTCATTTAAGGTTTTTTTCATAATGCATAGTGCCTGTTTCCCCACTCCCATAGCCCTTGTGACAAAATCATGTTAATGATTACCTTTTTTGTGAATCTGTGTGCCCAGTTAAGAGGTAAAACAAAAGCACTGTCAAATGTATGTCTACATTAACTCGCCATTGTTTACCTTTGTATTTTCAACTTTGCCTCTTTATAACCAACATGTCTGGGACCCAGGTGGCGCTGTGGTTAAACCACTGAGCCTAGGGCTTGCTGATCAGAAGGTCGGTGGTTCGAATCCCTGCGACGGGGTGAGCTCCCGTTGCTCGGTCCCAGCTCCTGCCAACCTAGCAGTTCGAAAGCACGTCAAAATGCAAGTAGATAAATAGGAACCGCTCCAGCGGGAAGGTAAACGGCGTTTCCATGTGCTGCTCTGGTTTGCCAGAAGCGGCTTTGTCATGCTGGCCACATGACCTGGAAGCTATACGCCGGCTCCCTCGGTCAATAATGCGAGATGAGTGCGCAACCCCAGAGTCGGTCACGACTGGACCTAATGGTCAGGGGTCCCTTTACCTTTATTATTACATACAGTGAAGGAAAACTCTCACACCTCATTTGACAGACATGTTTGGCTTCTTAAATGGTGCTTATCCAGAAAACAAATCTTAATTCCCTGGAATATAGCAGTGTTCTTCAAGTCCTGACTCTCTGACTCTCTCTGCTAACTAATGCTAGTCACTTATTGCCAAGTTAAATCATTAGGATTTAAGGATCAGGGACTAAAAAAGCAATGCCATAACAAAAAGGAGGAGAGGAGGCAAATACAGGAACCTTTTCAACTTGCTTAATAATTTTGTTTGATAACACAGTAGTGCATCAAATAAAGGTAGTCTAATAATATTATGGTACATCAGCTCCCTTGCATAAATCATTCGCTATCTATCATATTGTGCATCACCAAATTAGCCAAGAAACCTGTTTGGTGGAGACAGCAACTGTGGTGGTGTTAAGCAAAATGTGTCAGGAGTGCATACAACATCATGATTGCAATCCTAAATACACTTACAGAGCAATCCTAACCAGACCAGGGACAATAGGAGCCTGAGGGCCAAAGCCCTGCCAGCTCCTACCAGCCAGGATGGAAAGCTGAAGATGGGGTTTTTTAAAAACATTTTTTGCTGTTCCACTGCCAAGGCTGGAATAGCCGAGGAGCTTAAAACTAGGCTGCTGAGGGTTCTGCAGGCTTTGGATCCCAAAGATTCAAAGCTTCTGGCACCTTGCTTTGAAATTCCCTGTTTCAGGACTTATTGGCAGCATACCAACCTCTACTACAAATGGACATACACACATTAGTGGACAGAGCGCTGCACTCTATCCTAAACCACTAACGGGGTTGGGATGGGATGGCAGTCTAAGAAGACTCCATGAAACACAGTGGGACTTACTTCTGAGTAAACATGCACAAGATTGCACTGTGAGGCAATTTCATACACAAATATTTGGCTTTTTGCCATTACAGCAAAATACCTATTTTTATGTGTTATATTTAAATTTGGGGTTAAATTCTTAAGGTCTTTCAGTGCTCGAAAATATTTTGTTTTATTGAAAATCCAGATGCCAACTGTGCTTTCCAAGCTGCTATCTAAAATTCCTACAAACTTGGACAGATTTCGAAACAAGGGCTATAACTATAACAAGCATATTGGTGACTAGTGGAAGTTTTTAAATGTTACCAATCACCCTTAATTTTTAATGCTGTATTGTTTTAAAAGAGGGGAGGGGAAAAAAACCTGTTCAGGTATTTTAGGTTGTAATGCTATAACCACATACCTGAGAGTCAGCCCCATTAAATTCAAGGGGTCCTACTTCTGTATACAATTGTAGTGTCAGCCACTTTAGTATTTCCATGTATTCATTAACCAAATATACCTCTGTTTTCCCTTGTTAAATAAAGCAGATATCTAATCAGTATTTGCTAAATTAGTATGTAAAATTATACAGATTCCAGCATTTATTACCACTACACCTCTGGTGGTAAACTGGATTAGGAAATAGGTCTCATTCTAATTTTTTTATTTTTTAAAAAATTCAAACATTGTACAAATGAATATGTTTCTCTTTTTCTTTTTACATTTTCTGCTGATAAAAGCTATGTAACATTTTAAGACAGTGGCCAATGGCCGAATGATCATTTTTCTCAGTATTTCTTCAGTTGCAATTGTTCCATATTTATTTACTTTTTTAAAAAAAAACTCCTACCAAAAGTGAAGTCTTAGTTATTTTTATTGTACTAAATAAATCTACCAAAGAATTGTTTGCACTGTTATGAATGCTTCTCAGTTACAATAAACAGGTCACATTTTTCTTAAGAGTCATGGGTAATTATTTAAATGAATCCGCTTGCATGTCAGTTTGTCAGTGCACGACAAAGGTGTGCCCTGTTGACATAGGGCAATATCACTAATTACAGGTAACCAGGCACACATTTTCCAATTGGGCAGTTGAGTTAATGGCATTCTTGTCTGGCTTCAACAGTGCACAGACATGAACAAGGCTTCAGGGGCATCTAGATCATGTGGAAATTGAACTCTTCACTTGGTAAGGTTGCCATATTTCAAAAAGTAAAGCCTAGGGCACCCCAATGCAAAAAAAAACCCACAAAAACCCCACAACATTTTTTGATTGACTTGCTGAAGATACAGGACAAAGCACCACCATTCAGAAATTCACCCCAGACATCAATTCCACCTTTGAAATCCTGGTAATGTAGGGACATATGGCAGCCCTAACTTTGAAGGCTTCTTCACCAGCTCTCTACTTCTAAGCCCCTTTCAGTATTACTTAGATTGTATTATGAGAGGCTAACTTCATATTGAGGGATGAATCAGATGTTCTCTGGGCACCATCCCAGAGTTTTGATCCTGTGCTTCACACCAAGAACTATCAAGGTACAGCTTGTACTCCGGAAACATACCAGCTTTGTTCTTTGTAATTCTGTAAACTTTCAACTTTCACAGATGTGGATATCTTTTGGTATGGTAATAGACCAGAACCCCCATTGTCAACATTTCAGCTATGTTTTCCAGACTTAGTTTCCTCTTGCTAATATCATGTTCATATAAATATTACACAGGATAATTCCTAATTATTCATAAACTATGGTTACCCATACTTCTTACCTAGACAGGTTTAAGAGTCTTTTAAACAGCCCAAGACACCATGGATTTCACCCAAGAAACAAACTCAGAACATGTGAAAGGATGTGTAGCATACCAAAAAGACATTCTTTCATCTCATATTTTCCATTTCGTGGTTTGGGCCTGCACACTAGATACTGGTTATCTGTGATGTATTATTCCCATGGAAACATTCTCCAAACCTCTTAATCAGTTTAGATACGAGTATTGTTCCCGCCATACCAACGCAATCACATTGCCTAAAACATACACTGCAGACAGAGCTGGGATGTCCTTCAGGGATTTTGCCCTCTAAAACATATTTCTGGGTGTCTCATTCAGAGATTACTACTATACCAGTGATGGGGAACCCGTGACCCTGCAGGTGTGCTTGGATTCCGGGTCCCTTCAGACCCAGCCAGTATGGCCATGGGTCAGGAATGATGGGAGTTGTGGCCCTCCAAATGTTGTTGGACTACAAGTTCCCTATACCTGGCATATATGTAAAGCAGAGGAGGGCAACCTTACGCTTGGGGGTTTTTTTTTGCAAATGCAGGAATTTCCTGAGAAACAACTCCTTCTCTGGTCACCAATCTCCAGAGTCTATACCCCTCACTGACCCTGCTCCATGTCATCCTCAAGCACTATTTCATGCCTGGCGTGTGTCCTTGGGCTGTGATATTTCATCTTGTTTGTTTGAATAGGCAATGGAGAGATTTGGCCCATTGGACAAAGGTAAGTGCCACATCCAGTGCTCCACCCACTTCTGCCACCGGATTCCATCTACCATTAGCGTGTAGTCCTTAGAAGGTTGTCCAGGACGGAATGCTGCCCCCGGGCTGATTCCCCATCCCTAATGTAAAGCAATGTCATTAATCCCCACTTTTGGCACTTCCTATATGCTGGTGGTTCAAATCCCTGTGACGGGGTGAGCTCCCGTTGCTCGGTCCCAGCTCCTGCCAACCTAGCAGTTCGAAAGCACATCAAAGTGCAAGTAGAAAAATAGGGACCGCTGCAGCGGGAAGGTAAACGGCGTTTCCGTGTGCTGCTCTGGTTCGCCAGAAGCTGCTTTGTCATGCTGGCCACATGACCTGGAAGCTGTATGCCGGCTCCCTCGAACAATAATGCGAGATGAGCGCCACAACCCCAGAGTCGTTCGCGACTGGACCTAATGGTCAGGGGTCCCTTTGCCTATATGCCCCTTGAGCTATTTTATATGTGCATGTAACAGTTGGCCAGAAAAATATTCGCCTATTTGGGGGGTGAGGTGCTTTTAGGTCAGCTCCTAGAAAAGCAATTGCTGAATTAAAAACAACAACAACACTGAGGAGAATAAACAAAGTTGCATATCTTAGATTAGCAGACAGTTTAAATAACCTAAACAGAGAAAACAGATGCACTCTGTTAAGAGCCGAGAGGAGGAGGAACAGGAAATAGAAGAGGCTTTAAAAGGCTGCTCTGGAAGGGGTGAGAAAACCTGGAGGAAACAGCAGGAGAAACAAACTCTTGAGAAAATCCTGGCTTTTGTGGAAAGAGAAAACAATCATCCTTGGGAAATTACCACTGCTCTTTAGCCATTGGACTTCTAGAAGAAAAGCTCATCAGTTATCACCATTATGGCTGACCTTGAAGACAAAATGAACAACTCTGGCTCAGAGCATGCTGAATTTACCCCACTTCAGTCAAACACGTAGATCTGACCTGATACATCCCCATTGCCCTCAGGCCATGGAGGAGAAAGCCTAACTAAGCGTGTTCTCTGCAATTGTGGAGCTGCCTAAAGGTATACATACAAAATGGCCGACAGCGTGCAAGGAGCAACACTAGCAAAACAAACCCAAAGCATTATAGAATCCTTGTCTAGATTAGACTTTAATTACTTTGGAGTGTATGTTTAGAAATGCGAGATACGGCTACCTTGGCCATGAGATATGGCTAGCTTGGTCAGTTGTCCCCTTTTTACCTCTACTCTCCACAAAATTCACAAGGACCAGAGCCAGCTAGTTTACCTTTCCTCTCCTTTGTTATCATTCCCTTTGTGCTACTTGGCTCTCTCTCCACATGTTTTGAACGGTAACTTCAGCATACTTTTCCTGGTAAATTGCAGAGATCCTTTTCCTCTGCCTCCCCTTTGGAATGTCTGGTTTTCTCATAACATATTTTCCACTTGTCCCGAGACCAGCTTTTTGCTTCAGCTGTTGCCATAGGGATAACGAAAGACTTTCAACAGACTATTGCTGTAGCAGGTTTTCGTTTTGCATGAGGGCAGCTACGATATTCCGCACCATATGGACACAGAGTTGTTTGCATTGTTAAAGGTGTTGCCTCCATGAACATTTGGACACTTTGCCAAAATTGGCAAGCGGCAGACATCACTTCACTGGCTTGTTCTTTCCAGCCTTTGTCAAGGCGCTTTGAGGAAATACAACTTTGGTATTGTTCTTCCTTATGCAGATCTGAAAGCTGAGATTTCCCATAGAGCAGCTACTCTTGTCAGCTTTTGTGTCTCCTGCTGTGCATGTAAGATCTACCAGATGTTTACCAGGCTTATTCAACTTTAATTCAAGTCAACACAAAAGGCTCTTTATTTGTGTGTCGGGAGCCCTGAAGCAGGGAAAAACCCTTGCTAGAAGTAATCCATTAAAATAGATCAAAGGGACACATGCATACGCACACACAGAGAGAGAGAGGCTATGAGTTTCCAATTTAAGCAGAATGCATTAGAAGGGAAGCACCCACAAAGAGACACTAAGGGTTCGTCCTCAGTGTTGTTTTACGTGGGTAGTAAGCTTCCCGTTAATTCTCTGTGGTCCATACGGCTACAGTGATTCTCCAAATCACTATCTTCCCACACTTTTGACCTTCCTTGATCTGGACTTTCTCATACCAGGGATACTCCAAAAGGGGAGAGGATATGAGAAAATCCAGATTGAGAGAGAAGAAAGCGTAGGAAAGCGGTGATTTTGAGGTCAAAGTCATATGGGCAACAGAGAATTAATGGAGGTGTTGTAAAAAATTATGGTCTCAAATATATAAATTATATATTTCATAAATTTAAAAGGCAAACACATAAGTATATAAACCATGTGTCTGAAATAGTACAGGAGAGCAATCTTGAAACCATTTTGACTCTCCCAAATTTACCTGGAATGTTTCTCTGCAAGGAGGAAGGAAATGGAAAGCCTCTCCATTGTATTTCGCTTACCTGTCTTTAGGGTGTCTTTGTGTATGAATAGGGTGAGCCTGTGACCTGGATTCAGGAATTAAAGTATTTACCATCACAAAAGAATGGCGGGGCTGCCCAAGTAAAGCAGTCACTGACGATTGTCAGGTATCCTATCCTGGCAGACAGGATTTCTGTTGCAGACCTGTGATGTATTTCTGCTGGGGACCGCCTCCTTCTGTGATGTATGTATGATGTTTTGGGTGGTGGTTTTGAGCTACAGGGTAGGCAATTTCAAAAGTCTATATAAGGGCTTGCATTGTTCTGGGTTCCTCCTCCCTCCTGCATGTGGTGAGTGAGGACCCTTTTGGAAAAGCTTAATAAAGATCAGGCTTACAAGCTGCTTTGCTTCTCAATATTCTCTGGTTGGCCTCTGTTCTTTTCTCCTACCGATAGGGAACCCACTTAAGGACTCTATACAGCAGGCATGTCCAAAGTCTGTTTTGGGGGCCTAATCCAGCCCGCCAATCGATTTAATCCGGCCCCCGTGGCAGTATATGTCCTGGGGTAAAAAGCTCAACAACTTTGGGGTAAACTTCAATCCTAAAAAAAGCTCAACAACTTCAGTCCAACTTCGGCCCTCACACATGTTCAGATAATCAAATCTGGCCCTCTTTGAAAAAAGTTTGGGCACCCCTGCTATACAGGCTCTTGGATAACCCATAAGGGAAAAGGAGCAGGGGTTTTTTCCCCCCCTACATCAGAGGTACAGAAAGCTCACTATCCACACCAACAAAACAACAACAACAAAAAACAACGGTATGCATGTGCCCTAAGTGGTCAAATTCAGGGAGTGTGAGTTCAACACATTTTGAGTAATACGCTTTCAGGGAACAAAAGTAGTACGCATCCTGATCTACTGCACTTCGTTAAATGAGTAGTTAAAAAAGGACCTACTGAAACCCCCAACCACAGCTTATCGCAAGAAACATGTTGGGATTCATACACCTTGGGTTCATAAGCTTGTCTCCTGCACGTGTTTGCTCTTACCCACAGTACTATTACACAGTGAAACACATTTATGGTAGGTAACGTGGCGTCCTCTGGTCCATGGGGTCACGAAGAGTTGGACACAACTAAACAACTAAACAACAACTTGTGTTAAGGTGCTAATTCTATAGCGGTGGTGCTGTTTAGGAACCTTGTGACTACAGGCAGGCCCCCCCATTTACACGGGGGTTACGTTCCAAGGCATCACACTTGTCAGTGAAATCATCTAGAATTGAAACCCATTGAAAAAGCCTGCAAACACCCCATTCTGCCCTTTCAATGGTGTTTTAGTGACATCTTTATGACGTTCCCGGTGTTGGGATTTCATTCCTCCCATTGCAGGATGTGTGATTGTTTTCATCACGTGTCTGTGTTGACATTCCACACTGTTGTACGCCTGGAAGAAGCGGACCATTTGGATCCCTTCCAGTCGGGATTCAGGCCTCACCATGGGACTGAAACTGCCTTGGTCACGCTGGTCGATGATCTCCGGCGAGCTAGGGACAAAGGTGAGAGCTGTTTCCTAGTTCTGCTGGATCTCTCAGCGGCCTTTGACACCATCACCCATAACATCCTTCTGGACCATCTAGAGCAGGCATCCCCAAACTTCGGCCCTCCAGATGTTTTGGACTACAATCCCCATCTTCCCCAGCCACTGGTCCTGTTAGCTAGGGATCATGGGAGTTGTAGGCCAAAACATTTGGAGGGCCACATTTGGGGATGCCTGCTCTAGACGGTCCACAAGGATGTTATGGTTGATGGTGTCAAAGGCCGCTGAGAGATCCAGCAGAACTAGGAAACAGTATGTTTCCGAGCACAATTCAAAGTGTTGGTGCTGACCTTTAAAGCCCTACCATAAATGGCCTCGGTCCAGTATACCTGAAGGAGTGTCTCCACCTCCATCATTCTGCCCGGACACTGAGGTCCAGCACCGAGGGCCTTCTGGCGGTTCCCTCATTGCGAGAAGCCAAGTTGCAGGGAACTAGGTAGAGGGCCTTCTCAGTGGTGGCGCCTGCCCTGTGGAACGCCCTCCCAACAGATGTCAAAAAGGAAAACAACTACTAGTCTTTTAGAAGACATCTGAAGGCAGCCCTGTTCAGGGAGGCTTTTAATGTTTAATAGATTATTGTGTTTTATTCTTCTGTTGGAAGCCGCCCAGAGTGGCTGGGAAGACCCGGCCAGATGGGCGGGGTATAAATAAATTTATTATTATTATTATTATTATTATTATTATTATTATTATTATTATTATTATTTCTCCTAAATCAGGCAATCTGCCAGCTACTTGACACCTCTGGTTTTTTTTTATTAGTACCAGTAGTCCCAGAGAGACAGCAAAAACAGGAGGTTTATGGATCTTCTACTGAGCCCTCGTACTTAGTTGGCAGCTTGTGTTGAACTTGGTGCATTAGACAGGTTGTACAGGCCTGTCTAACGGTTCAAGCAGCTTTCCTGGGTATAGCAAAACTATCTGCAGCCAGGACACAGCAAATATTTTTATTATTTCCTGTGCTGTTGCCCTCCAGATGTTGTCAGACAACAAATCCCATCATCCCTGACCACTTGCCATGCAACTGGGGGCTTATGGGAGTTGGAGCCTGAGAACTTCTGGAAGGCCACAGGTTCCAGCTCACTGCCCTGAAGTGTGGGCATAAAACTGTGCTTCTATACAGTCTAAAATACTTAGCTCCCACCATCATATCCATTATAAGAGGAAGTCAGTGGCGGAGGTTCATGCTCCGCCACCGGGGACGGAGAGCAGGTGCGCTGCCCCCAGGGACGTGGCGCGCATTCTGGGGACGGGGTGCGCCGTGCGCAGGGGCAGGGCGTGCGTTTTGTGGGCAGCCACAATGGCACCCCTGGGATTGCGCCACTCGGGGCGGCCTGCCCCCACTGCCCCTATCTTCCTTTGCTCCTGGAGGAAGTTATATAAGCAATGGCTGCCTTTGCCAAGCAGCTATCAGTTTGATCTCTTACTAGCCTCTGGAAAGGTCAAACCGTTGACGGGATCCTGTGAATTACATATACGTGTAAGATGTGGGACTTTCTGCAGAATTTGGCGGACTAGAGAAAGAGAAATACGATGTGTAAAATAAGGTTCTAGTCCTCATAGTTGCAAAGAAAAATCTTGAAAAAATACCACAGGAAGTAAAAACAAGAAGAAGAAGTAGCCATGTGAATCTACAGTGATACCTCTACTTACGAATAACTCTACTTACGAATGTTTCTACTTACAAACGGAGCTCCGTCCGCCATCTTGGATGCGGTTTAGATAGGATTTTTTCTACTTACGGATTTTTAGATAGGGTTGCTTCTAATTACGAATTTTTTCTCCCAATGAATTCCTATGGGATTCAACTTACAATTTTTTTCGACTTACGAATGTGCGTTCGGAACGCATTAAATTCGTATGTAGAGGTACCACTGTACTGTGTCACACTGGGCTTGTCTATTAAAACCAATCATATCCCACCCACCACCCACAACAGTGAGAGAGGTGATCGTTGGGGAGGGAGGGATGTCAAAGCCATAGCTGTTAGAAACATAATTGGACCTTCTTCCCTGGATAAAAGGTTGTTTGTTTTCTTCTTAGTATTCTTGGGGGCACAGCTTTTATCAGCATTACGGGCCAAGGTTACAGCTGTATGGGGCTGGCAGTCAGCATTAGCTGCCAAAAGGCCTGAAATCATCCATGAGAGCACAGCTGTCATCCAGTACAATGAAGTGAGGGATACATGATGAATGGCTTTGTGTGAGGTCCGCAGGGAGGAAGAGAAAATCAAGGGTATCATTGCGTGCCTGTACAGAGGGGCTGACTCGTTTAAATTACCCTGGCATTCAAAAATGATTCCTCAGATTGCAAAGATCAAATCTGTTGCCTCTGACACATTCCTGCCTGACCCTTGCAAAAGGGAAGAGAAGAATCTCCTGTCTCATCTTGTTCCCATGCACTGTATAATTCCTAGATTAGAGGTGCCATAGTGCCTCTTGGCTGGCATGGGGTGGCACATTTTCAGGCTTGTATGACAAGCCTCTTGGTTTCTTCCTCTCCACTCTTAATGCCTGGCCGGGGTTGGTGGGTTGGGGAGAAGAGATGGTTCAGAAATCAAGAAACAAATAATTCTTGACAATCCAGTATCCAGAAATTCGCTTCTGAATTGAACCAAAGCTGCTGGTCTTTAGAACATAATTCATCACTTGGTTAATATGTGAGTTTTTCTCAAGTTCTGCTAAGATCTCAGATAGAGAGAGGAAGCTGGCACTGTTAGGCAGCAGATGTGTTAGTCACATTTTAACCAGAGCTTCTGTCCTTACGAGATTTCTAATGTGTGTGTTTTTCCCCCAAGCAGGCCCCAAGAGTGTGATATTATCACACTTGCAGTCATTCAAGGCCCAGTGATAACATAAAGATGCATAGCTTCTAATATGTCTGTACATTGTGCTCAGGAGAGCAATTTACAATTATGAATGAGACGTGCCAAGCTGAAAAATATTAATAAATGTCATTGCAGGACTATTTCCACTTTTAATGGCATTGTAGCATTTGAGGTAGAACCATGGCTGGCTGGTGTGTCAGGATTAAATAACTGAAAAATGTAGATGTATTAAAACAAACAATAGGAACCTCTTTGGTAAAGATGTTTAGCCAAACATTTGGTTGCTTAGTTCAAATCAGTAGGAGAAATTCAGACAGGCACACACTACCTCTTTGCCTTGGATATCTCACTAGCTTCTCCATCCAAAGTTCCAGTGACAATTCATTCCTCTTTAGCAAACTGCCCTCTGGGTCATTAGGCTATATGTGACTTTTCTTTTGAGCCTCACCCTCATCTGCTCTCTCTTGCCTTTGCACTTTCTGCCCCTTGGTTCTGGGCCCTGGCTTGGCTTCATTTCTCTCCTAGCTTCTTGCTGCCCAGATGGCAGCTTCATGAATAGAAGTTCTGGGGTGACTTTGTGCAGGAACAGAGAATCACAGAACCATAGAGTTCGAAGGGACCCTGAGGAACATCTAGTCCAACTGGCTGCAAGGCAGGAATATGCAGCTGTTCCAAATGGGGATCGAACCTGCAACATTGGCATTATCAACCACCTGACCTACCGGTATCCAGGAAACCAAAAAGGTCATGAGCATTGGGTGTAGATATCCCTGCCCTCACTCTGATGTGAACAACATGGTCGTGTAAACATGGCTTGAAACTCAGTGGGGGGGGGCAACCTCTCCACATTTTTAACTACTAATGTGAACATACCCCAAGTGGAAAACTGTCTTTGTACAAAGAAGACACCAACAGAGGAACCTCTCTGCCAGGTTTGGGGATCCTTTGGCCCTCCAGATGTTGCTGAACTACAACTCCCTTCAATTCCTGCAGACATGGCCAATGGCCATGGAGGATGGAAGCTGTAGTTCAGCAATATCTGGTAGACCAAAGGTTCCTCATGCCTGCAGTAAATGATCGATCTCCAAGCAGAAAGGACTCGAGCAACAAGCAAGCTTTCCTCTTCCTCTATATACTTGCTCAATCAACCCCCTTCTCTTTTCACTGAGTGCTGGGCACTTCTGCAAAAAAAACGAGTGGAAGACGGGACAATTTGCAGGGTCATCAGCTTCCCTTTCCTTGATTTCTCCTTTCCTTCTTCATAATTCTTATGGAACTCATTAGTTTCACTATCTCTCCTTAACCCCAGCAGCTGGACCAGATCAGCTGGAGGTTAATGGAACTCACCAGTTCTGAAAGAATTATAAATGAAAAGAGAACATAATATAAGAGAACGCAAGAGCCATCTGCGACTCTGGCACTTGTGAAACTGGTGGACCCAGTCCTTAATTCCCTCCCTGCCATACACCATTTGTCATGAAAAATGCAGAGCCCCTAACAGGCAAAACTCAGCTTCTAGCAGACCTTCCAAGTGTCCCTATTTTCCAGGGACAGTCCCGGATTTAAAGAAGCTGTCCCAGTTTCTTATTTGATCCTGGAATGTCCCGCTTTTCCTTAGGACATCCCTATTTTCAATGGAGAAACATTGGAGGGTATGGAGTTATGTGACCCCCCGAGCCAAGGAAATAAGTAACTATACAAACTTTAGAAGACATCTGAAGGCAGCTCTGTATAGGGAAGGTTTTTCAATGTTTAATGTTTTATTATGTTTTTATATATGTTGGAAGCCGCCCAGAGTGGTTGGGGCAACCCAGTCAGATGGGCGGGGTATAAATAATAAAATTGTTATTATTATTCTGAAATAGGACATCCCTATTTTCATTGGAAAAATGTTGGAAGCTATGCTAGCCTAGTATTTTTGTATTAACTTGCTAGATTTCTATTTTAGAAAGGAACAGCAGCAACAACAACAAAAACCACTGCTTTTTCTCTGAAGCAGACAGTTTCATACTTTATGTGCGAAAGGAGTGTGCAAACCTAAGGTGGTGTTAGCCTTTAAAAATAAATAAATCTCAGCTCCTTTGTCTAGAGCTTGCTTGTGCTTTTTTAGAATGCCAGAACATTACATAAACACTCACTGGAAACAGCTGCCCAATATGGTGTGTGTGTGGGGGGGAGAACGCAACTCTCTTTGAGCCCCCTGAGCATTTGGCAACTGTCTCACATTTCCAAAGAAACTTGCGCTGCCAAAAGGATGTGATGAGTTAGGGACTAGCAATGGGAGAAACCCCCGCAGATCACACAACAGTAGCCTGCTGTATTATACCTGACTATGACTGCAAGAAGACCAAACCTATCCATTCTGAAGAAAATCAGTGCTCACTGGAAGGACAGATCCTGAAGCTGAGGCTATAATACTTTGGCCACCTCATGAGAAGAAAAGACTCCCTGGAAAAGACCCTGATGTTGGGAAAGATGGAGGGCACTAGGAGAAGGGGACGACAGAGGACAAGATGGTTGGACAGTGTTCTCGAAGCTACGAACATGAGTTTGACCAAACTGCGGGAGGCAGTGGAAGACAGGCATGCCTGGCGTGCTCTGGTCCATGGGGTCACGAAGAGTCGGACACAACTAAACGACTAAACAACAACAACATGAGAAGGCTAATGGTAACAATTCACAAAAATAAAAAATGTAAGCAATGTTCCGCATTTCCCCCCAAAACAATGTTGTTTTCAGATGCTAATAAAATGAACTCTAGCTTTGGATCATGCACAAGCTACACAAAAGCAATGTTTGGAAGAAAAACATTTTTAACTTACAAGTTTGTGACTTTTAGCATGGTGCTTATTTTGGGGTAAGGGGGTGTACTAAGGCAGGCACCCCCAAACTGCGGCCCTCCAGATGTTTTGGCCTACAACCCCCATGATCCCTAGCTAAGAGGACCAGTGGTCAGGGATTATGGGAATTGTAGCCCAAAACATCTGGAGGGCCAAAGTTTAGGAATGTCTGCACTAAGGGGTTTAAATGCATACATTTAAAGCATATATAACACACAATAACCATGGGAACCTTAGTTTGTTAAGCGTGCTAGGAATTGTAGCTCTGCAAGTAGCAAACTACAGTTCCCAGGATTCTTGAGCGGGGGCTTTAAATGTGTGGTGCGTAGTCAAGGTTAGCCTTTCTCAGGAACTCTTTCCATGTGGCCTAAATATTGGAGACTCATGGTGCCACTTGTAATGAGCTGTTCATAAAAAGGTGCTTCACATTTTTTTTTTGTCAGAGGTCCTGCAGAAGGGAGAGGGAGGTGAATTTGTCTTCGCATTCAAAAAAGAACAATGCTGACACATTTAGAAGGCCCTCACTCTGAACTGGCACTGTGGCATCATCCTGCTCACTATGGGATCCCTGATTGGCTGTGACCATTTCCTATTAAAAGAAACCCTGGCTCGAGAGCAGGAAATTGTGCCTAAACAATTTCCAGTCATCCAGCAGAGAGCCAGCCCTGAAAATAAAAAAAAACTGAATTACAATAAGCAGAGGCAGTGTTGGGGGGAACATTTCAGCCTCCTGCCTCGAAAGCACCGTTTTTGTGCCAAAAATATGTGCAGGAAAATGTTTCATTCAGCTCTAGTTCATCACGGTTCAGCGCATGGCAAACAATGGTTTATAAAGGCAGTGTCAAAGGTCTTTTAGTGCAGCATCCCAATATCTTGGCTAAACGTTTGTGCCAGGTCAGAAAGTTTTTTTACCAGTCTTTTCCAGCCAACTTTTCTCTATCTTCTATCCACTTTCAAAGTACAAACTGGGGCTCAGGCAAGGGGAGTGTTCCAATGTGTTGCAAATAGCCACAAACTAAACCTGACATTTTCTGGACATAGACGGGGTCACAACGTACAGCTAGAGCATATGCTTTAGATGCAGGTGTATCCCAGGTTCAATCCCTGTCATTTCCAAGTAGGACTGAGAAAGACTTCTCTATGAAACCCTGGAGAGTTGGGAGGTTCCCATGTTCCTAGAACCAAATATACTCCAACCCCTGCTGAGTGGTGAGAGATCCCAGAAGCCTTGGCACTTAAACAGGGTTTATGTTTCCTTTGGAAAAACGAGGCACAGCCAAGACTGTAGCATCTTTAAGATAGATGCTTTTATGTAGACACACCTGAGCCTTGATGGGGGGAGCACAAAACATTACACCCCAAGTGTGTCTCTTGTTGCTTCTCTCAATGCTTCAGAAATCTTGGGTTCAGAGCAGAAGCTAGCCCCCTTTCCCATTTCTGGGGCCTCTCCACATGGATTTCTGCCCCTGCCTTACTTTCAAAAAACCTCCTGCAAATGGACACTTTTTCCTGTGGTGACATCACTTGGTATTTGAAGAAGTATGCATGCACACAAAAGCTCATACCAATGACAAACTTGGTCTCTAAGGTGCTACTGGAAGGAATTTTTTAAATATTTTGTTTCGACCACGGCATACTAACACGGCTAGCTACCTGTAACTATCACTCCCCCTGTAACCCTGGCAACTTTTGGCTCCTAATTCTTCTGTCTCAGTCCACTACTCAGAGCTAGAGGAAGGAAAGTGTTTGCATTGTCAATCGCTCTTAATGGCCTGGTACTCTGCTCTCTTTGTTTCTTAATGGCACCTCTATCAGCCTCTGTCTCCTAAGAGGAAAAATGGTATAGCCTGTGCCTGGCATCTCCCCTTAATACTCCAAATATTAGCTAATTTTTTTACTAGATTTCATAATTTATGGGGATATGCCCCACCCCACAAACTCATAATAATTTAATAGTAGTGATGTATAGAAGTGAGAGCTGGACCATAAAGAAGGCTGATCGCTGAAGAATTGATGCTTTTGAATTATGGTGCTGGAGGAGACTCCTGAGAGTCCCATGGACTGCAAGAAGATCAAACCTATCCATTCTTTTTTTAATATATATATATATTTGTAAAAATGCTAAGAGAGACATTGCACTTATCTTTGTAAACAAACCTATCCATTCTGAAGGAAATCAGCGCCAAGTGCTCACTGGAAGGACAGATCCTGAAGCTGAGGCTCCAATACTTTGGCCACCTCATGAGAAGAGAACCCTGATGTTGGGAAAGATGGAGGGCACTAGGAGAAGGGCGCGACAGAGGACGAGATGGCTGGACAGTGTTCTCGAAGCTACAAACATGAGTTTGACCAAACTGCGGGAGGCAGTAGAAGACAGGAGTGCCTGGCGTGCTATGGTCCATGGGGTCACGAAGAGTCGGACACGACTAAACGACTAAACAACAACAACAACAAAATCCACCAGGAAAGGGAACGGGGTGATATAGGGAACAAAACCAGCTGCGGGCAATATACTGGGGGGTGGGGGCATGAGAGAATAGCATTTGCCTGATTTATGGGATAATTCAACAGTTGCAAAGCACAGGCATGAACAATTGCTAAGCCTGCTATTGGTACGTTTCCAACTTGTCTACCAAGCCAGTGAATCAACTGTGCACTTCAGCAAGGTCTCTTGCACATTGCACGCAGCCTTGATAGCCACCCCCTTTGGAATATAACAATGTGACCCTGATGTTCTCTTTTGGCCTTGCTTGGAAAATAAAATAAAATGCTTCCCAGTCTCAGAAGCCACAATGCACTCTTATTTCATCACCCCTGGGATTTTCTATTTTTAGAATTTCTCATATAGCGACTTCTCCTGTTCTCTACCTAGCATTTACATCAACGGGTACTTCTTAGTTCAAACCCACAGGCAACCAGATTCACAGCAGTTTCTCTCTCTCTCTCATATTCTTTCCCCACTGAGCAGCTGGACCAGAGCAATGAAGAATTTTCACAGCTTCCATCTGGCATCTCATTCATTTATCATACAGGGAAGGAAGTTGATCTGAGTACTCATGCTGTCAGGTTAAGAACATAGGCCACCGCCTTACACTGAAGGCCCATCTAGCTCGGTGTTGTGTCTACAGGGGCTGGCAGTGCCCTTCAGGCAAGTGTCTTCCCCAACTCTAACTCAACATGGGACCTTCTTCATGCAAAGCATCTGCCCACCTGTTTGTTCCTAATTTTTAATTTGGAATTCCCACACATTCCTAAAATGTGGTGCATCTATCACAACTAAGCAACCGGAAGAACTTTCTGACTTTTAGTAAGAGCTGTTCAACAGTGGGACGGACTTCCTTGGGAGGTGGTGGACTATCCTTCAATTGATGTTTTTAAGCAGAGGTTGGATGGCCATCTGTCACAGATGCTTTAGTTGAGATTCCTGCATTGCAGGCAGTTGGACTTGATGACTCTTGGGGTCCCTTCCAACTCTACAATTCTATCCTACCTCTCACTCCACTCCCTGCCCCATGCCAAAGACCTGGCACTGCAAAAAAATGACTTCATTGTGCTATTACTAGCTTGATCCTATAACTATTCACATGTGACAGGAACAACAATGAGCAATGGAGACATAGTGAGGGTGGCTGCGGCTGCTGCTCATCGGGCAAGAAGGCCAGGAGCCCAACTGCAGGTGGCACACTAGAGCCCCAAACTGTCATAGCCAACTACTTTTGGTTTTGTCCCCATCCTCCTCCCTGCTGAGTTCTACGGAGAGGAAGCTGACAGGCAGGGTCACCCTCTAGACTGATCATAAGGAAGGGGGGAGGCCGGTGTGAGACTGGGCTTGGTGGGCCAATGCTCCAACCAGTGGACCAACCTCCACTGGGTGTCTTGTGCATAGGCTAAGAATATAAGAGCCTTGCTGGAGCAGGCCAAAGGTTCATCTAGTCAGCATCCTGCTCTTACAGTGACCAACCAGATATCTCTTGAGCAGAGCAGTATCTATGGGGTGGTGGTAGCCAGGTCTTTTGCCCTGGGTGAAGTCTCCAGAATGTGTTTGTGTATGCAAAAGTGCATGGAGGGTGCCAAGCTGGCTCTTGTGAAAAGGGTAAAAGGGCCCCTGACCATCAGGTCCAGTCGTGTCCGACTCTGGGGTTGCGGCGCTCATCTCGCTCTATAGGCCGAGGGAGCCGGCGTTTGTCCACAGACAGCTTCCAGGTCATGTGGCCAGCATGACAAAGCAGCTTCTAACGAACCAGAGCAGCGCACGGAAACGCCGTTTACCTTCCCGCCGGAACGGTCCCTATTTATCTACTTGCACTTTGATGTGCTTTCGAACTGCTAGGTGGGCAGGAGCTGGGACTAAGCAAAGGGAGCTCACCCCGTTGCAGGGATTCAAACCGCCGACCTTCTGATCAGCAAGCCCTAGATCCTGTGGTTTAACCCACAGCGCCACCTGGGTCGACCCAGGTGAACTAAAGCCTAGTTTCACCTCTGCTCTTGAGAGGCCTGCAAGTAAGATAGGAGTGCAGCAGCACTCATCTTTCTTGTGATCTCCAGCAACTTGTGCAGACAGGCAAACTGCCTCTAGCAGTGAAGGTTCAGACATCTATTACCTTTGACTATCAACAACCCCCAGCATCCTAACCACTTTAGAATTCAGAGTGTGCCCCCTGTGAATGTAAAGAGCACATTGCAACAAAAAAAAAAACCCATCAGGATCAAGAAAGAGGCAATGCTTGAAGCAACAGTGAAGACTGTTCCGCTTACCAATGAGAAGCTCCCTGCCCCCAACATTTTATTTCTCCCAACTTGCAGAGCAGCTTATTGGCTCTCTCATTTGCATGGCATTTTCCCTCTTGCAGCCTGCTCATTAAACATTTCTTACATCCCCACCGTTCTCATTTTTGGCTCAGGGCTCTGCTATTATTCACGAGAGCCGTCAGAGCATATAATATTTCTGATGATGTTTTAGGATTTTAAACAGGAAATGTTGGCTGGTTTGGGTGACGGTGGGGTGCACTTTGCAAAATCTGGATGCAACAATAAATTTTTAAAAAATGATGTCATTTTTTTTTTTACTGCATGTCAAGAGAGGAGGGTGAAAAGCTGGCACTATTTTCATTTCGGTGAATCAGGGCTAATATAAAGAGCTTCCCTAAAAAGGAGAAAACAATGAGCAGAAAACGGGGCAAGCTGACCAGATTGACTGTGTAAAAAGCTTGTGCTTCTGTAATGAGGGCAATCTTTAGCAGCAACAAATAAGCAAACTGCAAATGCATCAGAGGATATATTTGACGTGATTCAGCATAAATTCACTTAATCACTACAATGGCTTGGAAGGGGAAATGCTTTTTGCTCTGTTGCTTAATAAAAGCAAAGCAGAATCTTTGTGGGCTGTTTTTCCCTGAAGCATAACTGAACAGAGGTAACTTCTGCTCTCAGGCTTCCCGGCTGGTGGTTTATGGAAGGGAATTCCAGGAAGGGTCCCCTTGAGTATTTTCCATAAACATCAAGGCGAGAGCACAACTGCATTCATATTTATGGAAGTCAAAGACAGCCAAGACAAATACCTTTGAAGACATTAAAATGATTTTGAGGGGAATTATTGTTACATGTATGCAGTATTCTGGAGGTTTGGTGCATTTGCTGAACAGTTCCAAAGCTAGGAAGGTGCTGTAACAAAATATTTTGCAAGAAGTCCCCCCCCAAAGAAATACAGTCGTACCTTGGAAGTCAATCAGAATCCATTCCAGAAGTCCGTTCGACTTCCAAAATGGATGAAAACCAAATCGCTGCTTCTGATTGGCTGCAGGAAGCCCCGCCAGACATTCGGTTTCCAAAAGAATGTTCACAAACCGGAACAATCACTTCTGGGTTTGCGGCGTTCGGAAGCCAAAACATCTGAGTTCCAGGGAATTTGGGATCCAGGGTACGACTGTATTAGGAACAGAACAGAGAAAGCTGCTCCGCACCAAGTTAGGCCGTTGGTCACTGAGGCTGGATCTACACTGACCTGTTTAACGTTATTAGAACGATATTACATATGCCGTTCTAAAACGTCACAGGGCATATTTGTTAATTGCAGCATTTTTACCTTGGTTTTCCCCCCTGCCAAAACACTGTCTCCCTGCTGCTGGTTGCTCTGCAGTACCCTCTGGAGTCACATTTTAATAACACATTATAGACGTTAAAAGTAGGACATCATGTGTTGTGTCCATATACATTTATCAAAACCCTTCCTTAACGTTAAAAACCATGAGTGTAGATCTGCTCTGAGTGGCAGTTGCTCTCCAGGGTTTCAGACAGGTAGCCTTTCCCAGTCCTACCCAGAGATGCTGGGATTGAACCTGGGAATCCAAAGCAGCTACTCCACCATTTGAGCTACAGGCAATGACCAATTTATGCATGTCTGATTTACACACAACCACACACACATGCATCGTAGTGACTCCCTTCCCTGGAGTTTTACCAGTGGTGGGTACCATAAAATAAAAAAGGCCTCTATTAAATAAGGACAGCTGGTCCATATGCAATGAAATAAAATGTTTTGACCTATACTGCAAGTACTGTAACAGCTTTACCGCACCTTCTGGATAAGCTGCCCCTAACAATGCACACTCCTCAAGTTCTAGGTAAAGGTAAAGGTACCCCTGACCATTAGGTCCAGTCGTGGACAAATCTGGGGTTGCGGCGCTCATCTCATCTCACTTTATTGGCTGAGGGAGCCGGGATACAGCTTCTGGGTCATGTGGCCAGCATGACTAAGCCGCTTCTGGCAAACCAGAGCAGTGCACAGAAACGCCGTTTACCTTCCCGCCAGAGCAGTACCTATTTATCTACTTGCACTTTGATCTGCTTTCAAACTGCTAGGTTGGCAGGAGCAGGGAACGAGCAACGGGAGCTCACTTCGTCGTGGGGATTCGAACCGCCGACCTTCTGATCGGCAAGCCCTAGGCTCTGTGGTTTAGACCACAGCGCCACCCACGTGTTCTACAGCGTGTTCTCAAGTTTTACCTTCTGCTATTCTGCTGAGGCCTCATAGCAAGTGTCAGAGTTCCAGCTGCTATTCTGGAAGAGCAGTCTTAGGGTGAAGACAGGCATAATATCCTGGGGCGGGGGGAGTGAGTTTGTGCACAACTGCAGCATTCTGAAATATTCGCTTTCCGGCGCAGGGAAAGTGTGCTCAGACCACTTTCACTGTGCACAGAATGTATGTAAGCTCTCCCATCATGGCTACTCACTAAGCTTGTGGGAGCAGGCTGTTACCGCGTTCCAGAATATTAGTGTATTTCAGAATATATGGGGATTCCTTACTGTAACGGGGATTCCTTGCTGTAATGTTCTGTAACAGCCTCATTTTTTAAAAAAAACAAAACAGAATAAAAATAAAAAATAACAGGTTAACGCTAGAGTAGGGGTGGTCACATAATGCCAAGTAAATTTCCCCTGCTGCTTTCACAGGCTGTGGCCTCAGCAACTCAGCTATTACCAAAAATGAAACATAAGGGAGGGGTTATTCTGAGCACAAATTAAATCCAGCTTAATAAGTAAAACAACAAGAACAACCAAGCTGTGGCGAAGGTACAATTCCTGCATTCGCAGGAGGAAATGGGGGGGAAAGGAGGTGGGGGAAGAAACCCTGATTTACATCATGGATTACAAAGAAAGCATTGAGATGACCTATTCTGTTGATTTTTTTTTTAAAAAAAATAATAATCATTTTTTTTATACAAACATCAACCACAAAAGACACATACAACAAAAACCATAATAATAATATCACAATTTGACAATTCAGATTTGAATGCACTGATATACCTATGACTACACCTTTTTATAACAATATTTTCCCACCTCTCTCTCATCCCCCTACTTCCCATCACTACCCGCCTCATCACTTAAATATTCGTTCCAGATTTCTTCATATTTATCCATTCTTATTTTGGGTCAACATACAACATGCAATTCGTTCGTATGTAGCTAATCTGTCCATATTATCAATCCATGGAATCTTTTTGCGGCTCTTCCGATTCATCAAAACAAGGTTTTTGTTTTTTTTTTGCTTCTAATATAGCACAGCATGTCAGGGGACCTTCCTACAGAACGCCTCCCCCCCATCCTGCTGACCCGCAATTTGCCCAGTGAGAACAGCAGCAGCGGGTCAGGTGGGGGGAATGAGGATTAGCAGGATTGAGGAGGCAAGGCTCAGTGATGTGGGAGAGCCCTTGCGCCGCCTGGACCAACAGGTAGAAGGGAACGCGCAGTCTCTTCCGGCGCCCGAATTAAGGCGCGCCACTAAACGTAAAGTCGGGAGGAGGCGTTTCGGGGTGCCCAAGCTCTTATGTTGGTCACGCAACAGGAAACGTCCACTCCCGAATTCTGCGAGTGACTAGGAGGTCATGTTTTCTGCTACCTTACTGTGCAAGACATCCGTATCAACTCTAATGGCACAACCTGATTTTGCTGGCATGTGATTTTTTTTTGGGGGGGGGGAAAGAGATTCAAATAGTGGCAGCCTGGAAGCACACAAAGACTAACAAATATAACCTAAGCTTTTGGTGACTATAGAGACAACTTCAGTGCTATTCTGAACTTTGTGAGATACAAGAAGCGTTCTCCTGAATTTCATGTTTTTATATATACACATGGTTTGGGCAGGGGTAGTTGAGGCAGGGGAGAGTTGCAAACACTGAGAAACAAAATGTGGGGAATATAGAGGTAATGACAATTGCGTAATTCACAAAACATTGGTTGCACCTGGCATCTTTAATGTTGGAATCCAATATCAAAGTTTGGGGCAAGTACTCTTTGGTGTGAGAACCCCAGCACAGATTTAACATGGCAAAACATATAGCAAAGAAAGCATGGAAAATATAGGCTTGTAAAACCTTTAAAATATGCCCTTTCCAATAAATTCCAAAGCAATCCATATTTAAATCCCCTTCCAAAGTTTTCCACTTCCCCTACCACGCGGATAGGCCTCTGCACTGTAAATATTACGCACAACAAAACCGTTAAAGACAAGCACAGACTTTGGCGTCTTTACTCGAGAGTAGCTGCAACAACACCATTACACGGTGCATCCTTTTTTTTTTAACCCCTTGAAATCTCCCACATTTCCGGAATATAATTTAGAATTAAATTCAGTTCCCCTAAATAACATTTTAGATGGGAAAGACTGAGAAGGATCTGAAGGAATTGTATGACTGAGTGCCACCATTAGACAAATATACCCCGCAGGAAATGCATTGTTTCTCACACACATGTGAGGCTTGTGTAGACAGCAGCAAAGCAACAGCTACGTGCTGGATCCGTTCACATGATGGAAAATAATCTCTGCATGAAATGTCCACCCAGAAAAGCTACTTGCAGACCTCATCTCTCCAGACAAACTTTTTATTGTACTTCCATGATGATTTGCCCTTACCACAATAACATGGGATCCTGCTTTCAATGCCATTTGTGAATGCAAAAGTTTTGGGGCGGTCACACCACTTCATTTCCAATCAGTGCATGCCCCCAAACTCCCTGCTGAAATCCGATTAACTGTTCATAGCACAAAAGTTCGGGTTCCCCCACCCCCACTTTTGTTGCGCTATAGCCCTTCTGGACAGCAATAATGGCAGCACTGGGGAAGCATCACAGAACAGCTAACAAAGAAGAATAAATCGACCACAAATGCACTCTTATTGCATCAAGAACATGTTGAATTCACCGGCAATCAAACAACCATCTGGAGGGCCCCACAGACAGCAACGACTAAGCCAGCCATTTCATAGCCTTGCCTCTATGGTTTTCCATCCTTTACAGTATTTGCTTTGATTGTTTACGATTTCACTTCTCGTAATTCTTTGCATTGGGAAAATTAAACGACAGCAAAAGGTTTCTACAAAGGAACTTAACAGTATTTAATTTCTATTTCACAATCTGCCCTCTTCGTTGACAAAAGGAAAGAGGCAGACAAGCTTCAAACTGGTGCTTGGTGGAATTTTTATTATTATTACTTTGGTGAAGTGAAACCCAACGCTTTTTGGTTCTGAATATTCTCCAGGGGCATCTGAAGTTTTAAATACTGTACAGAATACAAGATTAGAGAATCTCAGCCCCAGCAGATCTCAAGACCTCTCTGTCTTGCCCACATAGCTATCTCCAGGCCACACCCTTCAATGCTTCTGTTTTGCAACCCAAGGGTTTTTGCTTGGCTAGAATGTGTCCTTGAATTCTGATCATGCTTCTTGCTTGCTTGGATGAAAGATAAAGAGAGGTGTATGAATGTCTAGTAGCTAGCCAACTGTACAAAGATAGAATTAACCTTGATGACAAAACCTGCCTGGCAAAATAGGGCATCCTTTATAAAAAAAAGTATACCAATTCTGATTGATACAAAACTGGCTGAATTCACTTTTAAGTGCTCACTTCCCCTCTTTGAACTTTGTAGGACAGAGAGGCACTCTACTAATCAGAGAATTTCTTTTAAAAGCCTGTTTCATGTGCACACTTATTTTATTTATTTTAAACATTTCCATTCCACCTCTCCAAAGCTCCAGGCAACAAAGATGAAAGCAATAAACCCGCAGAGCAAGCTCACAATAAAATATAAATATAGCAAAGCCTGTAACATTCATAACAGCATCAGCAAGCTCTCATTAAAACTCAGGGGCTGAAAGCTGCTTAGAACAGGTGCCTTTGATCAACTCTGAATGTCATGCAGGAGTTCATTGGGCCCATTGCTTCTTGCTGAGATGCCCTAACTAACACACACTAGAGCACCTGATGCAGGGCCTGACCAGCAAGTGTTACCCTGTTGGCACCTTGAATTGTTTCCAGAAGCTTACAGAGCAGTACAGTTTCTGAAAGAGATCTCAAACATGCTCCCAACACTGACTGAGCAACAGCACCTGCCTTTAAAAAGGACAAAAGGACCCATCCCTTTATCACAAAAAGTATGATCTTCTGGGAAAGTGGACTTACTGTGCAAGACATTTGTATCAACTCTAATGACACAACCTGATTTTGCTGGCATGTGATTTTTTCGGGGGGGGGGGGGGATTCAAATAGTGGCAGCCTGGAAGCACACAAAGACTAATAAATATAACCTAAGCTTTTGGTGACTATAGAGACAACTTCAGTGCTATTCTGAACTTTGTGAGATACAAGAAGCGTTCTCCTGAATTTCATGTTTTTATATATACACATGGTTTGGGCAGGGGTAGTTGAGGCAGGGGAGAGTTGCAAACACTTGAGAAACAAAATGTGTGGAATATAGAGGTAATGACAATTGCGTAATTCACAAAACATTGGTTGCACCTGGCATCTTTAATGTTAGAACATCATTGGAATCCAATATCAAAGTTTGGGGCAAGTACTCTTTGGTGTGAGAACCCCAGCACAGATTTAACATGGCAGAACATATAGCAAAGAAAGCATGGAAAATATAGGCTTGTAAAACCTTTAAAATGTACCCTTTCCGATAAATACCAAAGCAATCCATTTTTAAATCCCCTTCCAAGGTTTTCCACTTCCCCTAGCACGCGGATAGGCCACACATTTGGCAAGTTATAAAAAATGGTTTACTTACAAACTCTCCAAAGAGTCGTGTCCTTTTCCATACAGCGGTCACAAAAAGTTGCTTGGTCACAAAATGGTTAAAGTTCCTAAACTATTGGTTTAGGAAAATGCTAGTTTTAGGCTCCATTCCTGTCTGGAACAAAAGAGGTTGTTGGGCTGGAGAGAGCGGCTCAGAGATCCTCACACACTGAAGTTCAGGGAACAAAGGTTTATTTCCCCAAGGTGAGGGGAAGTGACATAGGCTAAGCCCGACAGAACAGTTTACTCTATGGTATTAACCCCTTCATGCATTAATTAGACTCAAACATGTTGGTTATATGAGGCTGGCTTAGCCTATGGTTAATACATGTGTGATAGATCCCTTTGTCCCATGTAGACATGCCAAGACTCTTTTCTGTGTGTGTTTGCTGCAACAATTCAACACGGCTCTCCCTCTGGACATTGCACACTTAGTTTCCTGGTCCTCCCTATGAGCAGCTCAGTGCAAAGCAGTTACCAAGTGCACCATTTAGAGTTTCCCAATTAAGCAGCCTATAAATTCTTCTAAATCAGTAAAATAATTATATTGATAATATGGATGAAAAGCAGTCATAAATAAAACAAGCAGTCCCCACCCACCCCCAAAAACACACTAAAAAATGATGGGTGCTTAGTGGAGGTCAAGTGGAATGCTTCTTGTCTTATTACTATATATTTATTTCATCATGGCAAAAAGCAGGCTAGCTTAACATTAATAATTGCATTATACAGAAGCTGGTGACTTCGGCGTTTTGCTTTATGCGCACATTGGTGCTTCAAAACTGATGCTCTACATACTTCCAAATCAGTTCCCTGATACAGTTAGAACTGATTGTACCCACTTCTGAGCACCATGTTTTAAGGACACTGACCAACCAGGGTGTGTCCAGAAGAGGACAACCCATGAGGAGATATGAGCCTTCAAATATATGAAGGGCTGTCATGCTGGTGATGATCAGATTTGTGCTCTCTTGCTCCAATGGGTGGGAATTTCTTGGAAGCAGATTTCAGGTAAACCTCAGCTTCCTAAGAGTAAGAGTTGTTCAACAGTGGTGGGCTCTCTCTCACTGGAGGTATTTAAGCAGGTCCTGCACAGCCAATTCTCAGGGAAGTTGTAGCTGCATCCTGCAATGTAGCTCTTGCCTAGAGCACAGGGTTAAGTTAGGTGACCTCCAACATCCCATCCAGCATTCTACAATCCTGCAAAACCTGCTCTTTGAAATGGCCTGCAGAATGTCTTTGAGGGTGTTCAGGACTGCAGCCCAAAAGCACAGCTTCTGCAGGACAGCTTATACAGAGCAAGGCAGTCTCTATCCTAAACAGAGAACTGCAAACAGCTGGCTAAAGGGGAAAAAAAAGTTGAATCTGGACAAATGTAAGTCAGAAGAAACTTGATGACAGCCAGAGGACCTAGAAGAGCAACATGAAATTTAGAATGCAGGATGTGTGCTAACATAGTCCCAAGAGTGTGCCTATGTGGATTTATAATATTTCCCCTGACTGAGGACTCAACTCTCCTGAACTGCCCTTGCATTAATTAGTCAACTCCCACACACGGCTGTGCTTCAAAACTGAAAGCTGTTTCTGACCAATCTTGGATCTTCCTGTCTTTCCTTTAATTCCCCAGATAAGATACGACTAGCTTGTGAAGCTCTATTCAGGGCCTGCTAGAGCAGGCATCCCCAAACTTCAGCCCTCCAGATGTTTTAGACTACAATTCCCATCTTCCCCGACCACTGGTCCTGTTAGCTAGGGATCATGGGAGTTGTAGGCCAAAACATCTGGAGGGCCACAGTTTGGGGATGCCTGGTCTAGATGACATCATCCTTAGCTGGGAGAGGGAAAGCTATTCCTCTGTTTAGAGCCCTCAAGGATGTTCCAGCTACTTCCTGACTGTTCCTTTCTCTGTTCATTAAGCCATTAGCCAGTAATTCCCCTAACAAAAGAACCATTATTCATAAAAGTATGAGGTGCTTTGAATGTTGGAAATGTGGTGCTGTTAAATCCATTTTTATTTCTAAGAACGTTTTAATTCTCTCAATCTTGAATTGCTTTTTAATTATTGTACCCCGCTGCTGCCCATGATTTTAGTTGTTCTTATTTTATATGTAAGCTGCCTTGAATCCCTGCTAGGGACAAAGGTGGGAGACAAATAAATATACAACAACAACAACAAGCAAACAACACAAACTAGTGTTAGCTCAGCTAATTCTGTGGGGTTGTGCCTTTAAACCAGGGGGTGGGGGTTGAAAGGAAGAGTGGGAAGGCCCTTTTAAGACACAGTGCCATGTGAGCGGGTCTTCTCTTGTCCCCAGGCTATGGAATGCCCTCCCTTCCAAGGTGTATCTTGCACCAAGATTGTTTCGGTTTTGCCATCAGATCAAGACTCACCTCATTACCCAGATGTTGGGGTAAGTGAATGCTTTCTTCTTACTGTGCTGCCTCACTCCTGCTTTGCTGCTCTTGTGATTTTGCTTGGTCTTGTGGTTTAAATCTAATGGTTTTATTGCCCTGTATATTTTGTTTCCAATGGTGATATTTTGTGCAACCTTCCATGGGTCCATTCTGTGGAGGGAAGGCTGTAAGTATAGATAATGTTTTTCTTTATTTTTAAAAAATAAATTAGGATCTCGCAGTGTAGCAGTAAGAGTTCCTATCTCCCAGGAGTTCAGCATTAGCAGCAGCTGAAAGCTACACACATGCTCACCCCTTAAATTAGACACCTAGAATGGAGAAATTATTATGAGGAAACCAAGAGTGGATTTGTAAGTGCAAATGACTGCAAGCTCCCAAATGCCTGGACTGAACACATGCATGTTCCTTAATTCTAATAACATAACCTCTTCCTCCTCCTTCTCACCCCTATTTGGTACCTGGTGGACCTCAAGGTAATAATAATAATACAATATCAGGTTTCTAGGAAGCTTGTTATATATCCACCCCTGCCTTAAAGGACAAGTCTTCCTTCTCTCCCATTGTTAAAGGATTATGATATTCGGAAACTTAAGGCCACTACTAACTGAACAAGACTGGGGAAAAGACAGCTTCTTCAATCAATACCAGCTGTGGGGACATGTTAAGTAGGGAGTTCCACAGCTGCTTGAACATTTTAGGACAGAGGGAGTTGTCTCTTTAACAGTAATTTACACAGCCCACTTCAACTTGTCTTGATTGAAGGAACACTTCCAAGTTACAGACACCATATATTCAAAGTCCATTGCTTTGCTCAAAGAATCATGAGAGCTGCAGTTTACCCCTCACAGAGCTACACTTCCCAGGACCCTTAAAAACTACCATTCCGAGGATGCCGTGTGCTTTTATGTTGGTGCAAGGAAAAATAGGTATAAAAGAAGAATTCCTGAATGCCAAGATCCAAGTCTGCGGCAACTACTCTTTGGTGAGAGGAACCCCCAGCAGATATTTAAAATAATAAAACATGCAGCAAAGTAAAGGAAGTACATATAGGCCTTTCTGAGTTCCAAAAACTTCTCTCTTCCCCTGGCATAGGAAAAATACCACACATTTAATAAGTTAAAAATTGGTTAACTTACAAACTCTTCAAAGGTCAGATTCATATGCTTTTCCATGAATCAGTCTAAAACAGGCATCCCCAAACTTCGGCCCTCCAGATGTTTTGGACTACAATTCCCAGCTTCCCCAACCACTGGTCCTGTTAGCTAAGGATCATGGGAGTTGTAGACCAAAACATCTGGAGGGCCGCAGTTTGGGGATGCCTGATCTAGACTGTTCATTTTCTCCCCTTTCCCCCCTCTGTATGTGTAAAGGAAAAGCAGCGATACCTTGTATGGAAGTGGAGGCAGTGTTGTCCTGGTGATGGAACTGCCTCTGTTGGGACTGGGATGGGACGGCAGGGAGGTTGGGGAAGCAGGTGAGATTTGGGCTGGAGGCTTCCTTGGTCACAGTTAATGCAGGGACTGTGAAACCTGATCAGCGTCAGTGCATTTCATTGCTGAATCTCAAAGTGTGTGTCTCCAAAAGCAGGGCAGTCTGCATCTGAATTCATATTTAACATACTAACACAGGTGTCCCCAAACTCGGCCCTCCAGATGTTTTGGGACTACAATTCCCATCATCCCTGACCACTGGTCCTGTTAGCTAGGGGGATGATGGGAGTTGTAGTCCCAAAACATCTGGAGGGCTGAGTTTGCCAATGCCTGGACTAACATATTTAGCTTTCATAGATCCACACGCCAGCACACATTTAAAGCGCATGTCTTCTCCCGAAGAATCTCAGGAACTGTTGTTGGTTAAGGATGCTGTGAATTATATCGGTGTGAGGGGGAACTCTGGCAGAAAGGGCATTGCCCCATCTTGACCTAATGAAGAGCAGTCTCTGGGACAAAGAACACTTTTGTTTACTACTCACTACGGTAATTGGACCATACACACCTTTGCAACTACTGTAATTTAAAGAGAAATGCAGCACTCTGAAGGCCATGATAAATAAAGCATGTAGCGTTTCTTATGGGAAAAACACGGCCTCTATGGGGTTCTTATACTTCCCCCCAAGACCATACTTAGAAAAAACATCTATTTTAATTTAAACTTGAGCACTGCACTGAATACATGCATGTACACACAACTGCTGGCCCACATATACTAGGGGCCACTTCTAAATTACAAACAGGAACGTCTGTTTTAAGAGGTTCCAAAGAGACATATTATGCAACAGAGGGTGTTTTGTTTTGTTGTTGTAAAGAATGCAATAAAAATTGAAATACTGGCATAAGGTATTTGCTGATAGTGCAACATTTTAATGTTCCTGTATCTGGGGAACAATGATATTTGCTCATTTCCAGATGTTAGGCCAGCTGGTGTGCATCAATGCACCTGCCTGAGCAAGAGTTTGCAACCTTTATACATGTCAAAATTATTTGGAGGATTAAGGCTGAAATCATAGACCCTATTACCTGATGGCAAGCCACAATGAAATGAATGGACTTTACTTCTGAGTAGATAAGTATAGAGCTGCACTGGAAGTCACTTAGCATCTAAAAGCAGATCCACCCCACTGCATTTTAATCCTTTATGGATTATTAGTTTGCCAAATTCTGGCCGTGTTGTATACGGTGGCAAAAAGGTTACTAGGGGTATTTCTAGACTGACACTATTTTGCAGGTGGGATTCAATCCCATACTGGCAAATTTCAGTTTGTACAATTAAAGTAGATTTTGCACTTTTACACAACCACCCCTCTTCCTGTTTCAAAATTTTTCGTACAAGTAAATCCAGGTGCTGCAAATTCAAACTGTGCCGGTAAAAACAGGTTACCTGAAGTCATTGTCATGTCAGGAGATTCACAAACTTGGCCCTTTGGTGCACGTGGAGATAAGGATCTAGCCTGCCGCTCATATCACTATGATGTGTCCACACTAATACCAACTAATATGAAGTGGAGCTGCAGTTGTTGGCATCTGTCTGTCTCAAGACACAATGGAGTGTGCCTCTGGGGGTGAAGTCAAACCGCCACATTAGCAGCACCAAAATGGCCTCCCTGGCTCATAAGCTTAGACAGTGTGTATGGAGGTCCTGTGCTGCCCAGATGTCAAGCCTCGCTGATGTGGTCCAAAGGAAAGCAGAGCAATACATTTGGCATCAGCTTGGCTGAAGGAATTGCCGGAAGGAGGCTTACAAGGCACCATCCAACCACCGTACAGACTCCGCTCCAGATTTGTGTAGGGTTCACTCCTTAGCTTTTCTTCTCCTGAATATATCCCACATGACAGCAGAGTCTTAGGATTAGAATTTTCCTTGGTGGGCTGCCTTCCCAGATTGACAAGCCCCATTTGCCCCTCACTTCCCAGAAACCGCCTTCTTGACTGTTGGAGCCACTGCTGGTCTGCTCAATCCACCAGAGCCTGTCTTTGCATGCAAGGGAAGCCCCAAACTCACCAAGGGTTTGAGACCCAGTGGCTACCCTCACCTGGTTTAACTGGACCAGGCATGGCCAAACTCGGCCCTCCAGATGTTTTGGGACTACAATTCCCATCATCCCTAGCTAACAGGACCAGTGGTCAGGGATGATGGAAATTGTAGTCCCAAAACATCTGGAGGGCCGAGTTTGGCCATGCCTGAGCTGGACAGTTGAAGCCATTTCCCGGGGTGTGGCTGCTGTCACAGGCTGACAGCTTCTAACAGCCACAGGTGCAAGTTGAGTGCAGGGTGAGGACCAAAGGTGGACAAAAACAGCCAAGAAGGAGCACAAGATGACATGTCTCCCACTAGGGGTGCTACCCCTCCTCTAACACCCCTAGTTGTTCATAGTGCTTGGCTTATTAATATACTATTTTCCTTCTGTTGTTGTTTAGTCGTTTAGTCGTGTCCGACTCTTCGTGACCCCATGGACCATAGCACGCCAGGCACTCCTGTCTTGCACTGCCTCCCGCAGTTTGGTCAAACTTTTCCTTCTAGAAAGAGGGAAATGTGACTTTCCCAAATTGGTGCATGTACCTTCTAGCACTATGGGATAGCACTTGTTTGACACACCATCATATAACCTCCTCACTTAACCCCCCCCCCCAAAACCCGAATGCTTATTAAATAGCCAAAGTGGTCTAAAATTCCTGAAAATGTGTGTGAGCAAATCAGAATGAACACTCAATAGACAAATTGTCTAGAAGCAACTTTTGTTTAATAGCAGAAGCAGACATTCTGACGGGGATTATAGCTGCCTCTGAAACATTGTTTTTACTTCAGTTTGACTTTCATAGTAAGGACTTTAATGTGTCACTTTTGAAAGTGCATGTTTGTCAAACTGTATCTTTTACGACAAAAGCTGCAAAAGAAAAAAGAAAAAAAAGCCTGACCCGAAACATTCCTCATTAAGGGTTTGTAGCCTTCCTTTGCAGTAGCATCCATTTGCAAAAAAAAAAAAAAAAAAGAGCCTCTTCTGTTTGTCATTTCCTTATTGCTTTGAACTAGGAATTTATTACCCTGAGACAGAGTGTGATCAAAGTAAATTCATGTTGGGATGATGTCTGCAAAGTTTAAAGGGAATAGCTCCATCATTACTATGGCATAGTCGTCAGATAGCACTATGTCCTGGATATCTGTGAAGCAAGACTCATTGTTGCTATTGCATTTTCTATAGGTCTTATTCTTTTTGTCTCAAGCTCCATTTCAGTGGGCTGAATCCAAAAGGCAGAAGCCCTCTTGTGCAAGCAGGGGCTTCTCATCCAGTGATTCAGTGGCAGCTCTGTGTCCCAAACCATTCCAAGAGTCACTTTTTGGGGTGGCTACAGCAGGACAGAAGTGAAAAAGTCACATTCCACAAGGCAAACTCCATTCATAGTCCATAGACTCCAATCCATTAGCCTTCCTATAGGATTACTCTTTCCCATGCCACATTTCAAAAATGAACTTTCTAAAGCTCTTCCAAAGTTGACACTGTTGCTTGCACAGACAAAAGGCACAATGCCATCCAAGTGAAACCTTGTGAACCCCAGTGAAATAAATGAAAGTGAGGCAGCAATCTTATTTAAGGTAAAGGTAAAGGGACCCCTGACCATTAGGTCCAGTCGTGACCGACTCTGGGGTTGTGCGCTCATCTCGCATTATTGGCCGAGGGAGCCGGCGTATAGCTTCCAGGTCATGTGGCCAGCATGACAAAGCTGCTTCTGGCAAACCAGAGCAGCACATGGAAACGCCGTTTACCTTCCCGCTGTAGCGGTTCCTATTTATCTACTTGCATTTTGACGTGCTTTTGAACTGCTAGGTTGGCAGGAGCTGGGACCAAGCAACGGGAGCTCACCCCGTCACAGGGATTCGAACCGCTGACCTTCTGATCAGCAAGCCCTAGGCTCAGTGGTTTAACCACAGCGCCACCTGGGTCTAGCTGGGAGCAATTCTCACTGAACGCAAGGGATGGACCAATCTATCAATTTCAGTTTCTCTCAGTTTCTCACCCCCCATCTTAAGTAGAATGTAGAACATAATGTTGTGTGTACACAACTGTAGTTCTGAAATCTCTAAGAGGAGACTTGCAGCCCTTTGCTAGACTGTAGTTCATAGAATTAATATAAACCCAACCTCGATAATGAAAGGGGAAATAGTTATACAAGGTGCCTGCAATTCTACAGTATCTTGTTTTTAATATTTTTTAAAGGAGATGCTGATTTTGGGGTCCATCTGTATTTCCTGCCTCCTTTTATGCTTCCTCCAGCAGGTTTATTGTTCCAGAAATATTTTCCTGCAGCATGTTGATTTAGATGATTTGACAGCATTGTATCTGGTAGTTAAAGAATATATGTGGATATTATGACAAGAGTGTGTGGCGTTGCTGAGCTCCTTTTACAGATGTGGTCATGCCTTGCTACTAATGCTTGTTCCATGATCAGATGCCTTGGAAGTCTGGGAATTTTCAGCTCATTTGGTTTGGGAACTAGCAAACCTTGGAAGCATTGTAAATCATTGCTGATGAAATCCTCTTGTCTCTCCATTCTAATCACTACCAGCAGGAGAGCCTTCTAGATGTTCAACCAGTTGGCTGCAGTGATATTTAACCATATCATCAGCCACCTGGCAATGTGTGTCACAAGGGTAGACTGACAAAGTAGATACATCAATAAAGTATCTACCAAATACCCCAAATGAGCCGGGCTTTCAAACACCTGGTCTGAGTGGCAAACCCTATTTTCCTACTTAATTAGCCAGTAGTACTGTGTCTCTGTTTTCTCACATCCAGCAATATAGGGAAGTTTGGGAGCATAACCAGCAACAATTGTGGGGACGGGGGGTGGGGGTGGGTTGAAGATTAAACTCTCGGGAAGTATTAATGGTATCTTTATAACTGATCACCAGTGTATCCAGATTTGTCTCTATAAACTTCAAAATACAGTGAAGGATGCCCTGTTACTGTATTTTAATTGCTGTAAACTGGAACATATGTCCATGTCCTGGGGACTGTTCCATTTGTTACCGACTAAGAAGACGGTGATTCATTCATAAGATCTTGCCAATACATTGAGTCAGCATACATGGAGTTATTCCACTTTAAATTAGGTAATAGAGGGCAGATCCACACCATACATTTGGAGCATATCCAACATCATTTTGATACACACAACTTCCCTGTACCCCACAAATCCTGGGGGTGGCACTTTCCCCCTACCACAGCTGCAGTACCTAGCATCCTTAACAAACCACATTTCCTAAGATTTGGCTCATTCAAGACTAGGCCAGGGGTAATCATGGCTGAGAACCCAGGTCTGGTGTGTCTAGTCCAACACCCCATTGCCTCTACCACATTGCCTCTGTTTCAAAAGCAACAATGTCACTAGGGCATTTTTGTTGTTGTTGTTCAAATAAATCAAACAAATTTATTTGCTCAAATCAAGTCACAAACTGAATCGCACTTGCTATGCAAGTTATAAAATCTTGTCTCTTTTGACGACATGAAAATAGTGCTGTTGATATATTTTGCAGAGTGTGGGGTTGACTTTTTAGCAAATAGTGAGTGCTGCTTTCCAGACTTTTTCTGCAAAACAATGTCACCAAAGGCTTTTCATGGGACAGAGGTCGAAGTAGAAAGAGTCCTAAAATTTCAGTGTGCAATTCCCAATATTTTAATGAGTGGGCTTATAATCATGGCAAACCATTGGCTCCGACTTTCTTTGACCTTTCCTGTTTTGCTCTGGAATGTTGCTCCTGCACAGCTTGGATAATGGGATAAACTTGCCAGATGGTCCGCATAAGAAGCAACTTCCTGTTTGGGGAGTTCTTGCCTTTGCGTGCAAGGGAATGAGAGAATGTACCTTTGTTTTATAATTAAAGCCTGTATTTTAACAAGACAGGACTTCTGTCAAGTGCAGCTGCAGCAGTATTAAGACCTGCAGAAGCAGAGTTAACTATGAAAGACTGGCATCCTTCAAGTATGACGCTTGCTATATCCTAGTCATCTCTCCCTTCAGGGCAGGATTGGGGAATCCAGTGGTCATTGGACTATAACTCTCACAATCCCTGACCTTTGACCATCTTGGGAGTTGTGGTCCCACAATGTCTGGAAGAACAGGTTCCCCAACTGTACCGTAGAGGGGGAGGAGTTAATTCTGCTTTTCAGTGATTTGTGGAGTAAGTACAATGTCAGAATCACATACTGTATAAACAACTAACCTTCACTGTAGTGCAGGGATCCCCAAACTTTGGCCCTCCAGATGTTTTAGACTACAATTCCCATCTTCCCCGACCACTGGTCCTGTTAGCTAGGGATCATGGGAGTTGTAGGCCAAAACATCTGGAGGGCCGCAGTTTGGGGATGCCTGCTGTAGTGTATAGAGCTAGCCAATATTTCTTTAAGCACAGTTCATCCCCGCCCCCCGCCCCAGTTTATCATCTGTAAGGCACCTACCAAATGTTTGCAAGTTGCTTTTTAAATGAATGTTCTGATTCATGCTAGTAATTGTTCCATTGTTTTTGGTTCATAGGAAGAGGGCCATAAAATTATTGCCTTTCTTTAAAAGACTTGACGATTAACAGAATTGCAACTGTAATTCTTGTATGAGGCACAGCACCAGAAAAGGGGGTTGAACAGGTGTTTTAACATCAGAATTTGGCCTCTTGCTGTTGTCAGTCTGCCAAATGTTGGACTGGAATATCTTGTGTTTTTCAAACATGATGTCTCGTATCTCAGTGCTGCCTCTTGGCAGGCTGCCACCTTTGCAAAACAATTTGGATGGCTACATATTAATGGTGGACATAAAGTCTCACCAACTTAACACGATGCAAAATACAAAGATGACAGTACAAGCATTGAAAATTGGTGGCTCAGATGGCACAGCCAATATGTTAATGCTACTTGGGGGGGGATGTGTTTTTTCTCTATCAGTGTGATCCATAGGGACTAGTTATTGATAGCACAGCAAATGTGCCTCAAAAGAAGATAAAACTTAATTCATTTTGTAGAGGTAATGACAATCCACTATTGTATAAAAAAGTGTAAATAATATCAGTGTTCACATCTTAACAAATTAAGCTCTGAGTTGGATTTTGCAATTTTTCCACATTTCTCTCCTGAAAGCCAGTAGTATGTCCAGAGATTTGTGGTTAAGAGGGAATTGAAATCACTTCCCAGATGTTGTAAAATTTAAAAATGCCTAGACAGACCCATGCAGAAAGCTAATTTTGTCTGGAAAACATTTTCTACACATTAGGAGCATATTTCTAACTTCTTGTGAACTGCACGTTGGAGACACATTAAACCAATACTTAATAATGTTCCTTGACTTAGAACGAAAAGTTCAGATCTTGTCTTGTATAATAATAGTGTGGATGGAATTGAGGGGCTTGCGTAAGGATTGTCTAAATGGATACAGGTTCAGTTTACTTGATAGACACGTAAGAGATTTTAAGAGTTCCATGGGAATTTTGGAGAAAAAACTGAATGTTTTGTTTTTTAAAGCTGTTGTAGCTCAGCTACTTTGAGCTTAAGGCAATGTGAAAGATATGGATGTATTCCCCCCACCTCTGTTTTTAGAAATATTTGTGTACCGCTTAATCACAAAACTCTCTAATATTATTTTTTTTAAAATATTTTTATTAATTTTCCAATTAAAACCAATTATATCACATTCAATATTTCAAATTATACACATATATATATCAATCAAACCGAATGTTATGCCAAATCATCTAAAGAATTTTTTATTTGGATTCCCATGCTTCAAGAAATTGGGAATTCCTCGCAACTGTCCACTGCCGTCTTTTTTCTAAAGTTCAAATCGTCCTCCAAGTTCATAATAATCCAGATCTTCCCCTTACAGTCACATAGATGTTTTCCACTTTCATCCGATTGTTTCCCAGCCGCTGAGATAAATATCAAACAACGTTTCACAGATGTTCTTTCTCCTGTGTGAGTTAATCAGTCCAGCCTCCCCATAAATCTTCTTAATGGAGCTCCTTGTTGCGTCGAAGCAGCCCGAAGCAGCGCCATCTCAAAAAGCTCAAATCACTTTCGCTTTCTCTCATAGCCATGAAGATTCACGATCATTATAGAATTTACAGCTTTTTCAGGCAGGAGACCCAAACATCAAACCATAAACTCTTGGTAAATTAATGGATCTCCTTGCCCTATAGCTGAACTTAGCTTCAGGTCGCTGCTCCAATTTAAAGTGCGTCACAACTCATAAATCCTCCGAGCGCGTCCAGAACTCCTTCCGCCCGACTAGGGGGAGGCTTTTCTCATCGGCAACTCCACATCTTTAAAAAAATATGCTCAATAACAACAGTTATAAAGTTCAACTCACACAGTCTTTTGCTTCTCTTTCACTCCAAACAAGCCAGGACATCGCGTCCGGGAAGGTACGAGGCAACAATATGAAGGAAAAAAAAATAAAAACTCGCTTCCCTTATCGCTCCGTCCCCATCAATCCTTCTTCCAGATGCAGTACAATCTTTGACTCCTCTCCTTTCAGCAGCATAAATTTCTCAGCAGTAAATAGCGCTTCTTCCCCTCCTTCTGAAGTATGTCCATAGATTTAAGCCTAATTATCTTCTTTAACCATGGAAATCCCCGCCATGCAGATTAGCGTCCGGGAGTCCTGGCCCTCGTAAGTGCTCAGCCCAAGCTCCCCCCACTCCAAAAACAGTCGGAGTGGGTCTGGGGGCATCGCGGGCCAGCGGCCCCTCTCCGTAACCCCCGGAGAGGGTAGGGGGTTGCCATTTACTCCCCTAGCAACCGCCAAATTCCTTACGAAGGTCAGAGAGATGGAAAACAGGTCCGCCATTCCTGCAGGCGGAAACCGGAACCAAACTCTCTAACATTATTGAGAAAACACAACTAAATGTCACGGAACTGATTTTTTTAAAAAACCAAATACGCATGAGTTAATTATCAATAAAACACAGTTAATAGAGAGATTTTAAATCAAACCTAGGTAACCTAAATAGGTCTGGGTAGGCTTGCTGAAATGAAGTTTCCAGCAAGCCTCAAACCATGTAGTTAGGGCACATGGCTTCTACCATGCCAGTCAAAAAGAGTCCCAGCAGCATGAATGCAGTAGATTTACTGATCTCATGGTAAGCTCTTCCCCACATATACCTGGCCAGTTGTGTTAAACTTCCAAGGATTTGCATCATGATTTCTACAATCCGTTGGCATTTTACAGTTTTATTCTCAAAACTCTATTTTATATGAAGCATATTATCATGTGAAACACTTTGAGAGGTTTTTCACAGAAGTGAAAAGTGCTGTGTGAACTTTGTAATAGATAAAATAAATAAATTTGAAGGCCTGCGCTGAGAGGACAGTGACAGGAGCGGGGGTGGGGGGTGGGATTTGCTTTCGACCACCACCACAGAGTCTGTGCAATGCTGGAGAATTGAAGTGTTCCAAGTCATGAAGAATGAGCGAAATCAGTGAAGTTGAGAATTCCTGGACAGGGTTTGAGGACACACAACCTTGATAAAGCTATGCAGGTCTGGGTCTAGGCCTAGTTTGAGAGCTTTTGTTTCATATGTGTAACCTTCTGGAGACCATATGTTGGTGGCAGTGCCGGATTTACGTATAAGCTATAGCTTAGGGCCCCACTCTCTTGGGGACCCCAAAAAATTTTAAAGGGAAAAACCACTGGATATACATTTCCAAAATTTAAGATAAAAATAAAATAAAACCTCCATACAGCAACAGTGTTTTGTGTTTTGTAGGCTCCTATGATGTAAGTCATGGGCCCCACCTGCTATCCTGCTCCTTAAAATATCACTGGTTTGCTCATTTCTCTATATAGGGTGCCTTACATTCTGCATTGACTGGTTGCATGGGAACATGTAGCATACAGCTGCAGACTGCAGTGCAGCACAGTTGAATGTAGGTCAAGCTATTGTACCTGTTATCTAATATTAAAATACCATACATATTTTGTTATGTGCAAATGACTTTAGATACCTTTTAGGTCCTAAATTACCATACATTCAACACAAAAAACAGTGACAATTTGTTGTTGACAAAAGACATTATTACCTTCAGTAGCTTAGGACCTTAATCTGGCCCTGGTTGGTGGTTGAATAGGCCAGAGGCAAAAGTGGGCAGAGCAACTGATGTGGCTTTTATTTTTGAACAGGAGGCTTCATGGCAGCCACCTGAAAGCCAGAGGTTTCTATGCACCCCACTTCCTGCACAAAACAGTATATCTGTCCTGCATCCAGGCAGGCAGTAGACCCTAGCACAGTGTCATGAACTGGCAGGACAATGGGGAGAAGGAAGAGGATCCTGGCAAGGAATGTAGCAGGACTGGGACACAAGTTGGGGGTAGAGAGGGAGAGGTTGGTGAAGGAAGTACTCACGGGGTGATGGAGGATGACGAGGGGATGGGGCTCAGGGCATAGGAACCAGAGCAGCAGGCCCCAGTCTCCCTGAACATGGCAGGCTCTGAGGCGTAGGGAGCAGTGGAAGGAAGGACCAGGTGGGGCTCGCTAGCTCTGGGAGGAGGTATGGAGGAGGATTGGAACAGGTGAGGGTCACTTGGCTCATCAAGCCCAGATGCTGCAATCAGCAGGCAAACTGTAAGGGAAGCAGAACTGAGGTGCTATATCTGCTCAACTGCCCATGTTAGTGGGCCTCAGCTTCGATCCTCCAGGATCTCTGCAGGACTTTGGAGTTGTGGATTGACCCTGGACTGGGGACTTGACATACCCACTTGCTGCGGGGTTGAGGACACACAGTTCAAGAACACTTTCCAGCCAGGCAAGAGCATTCAAGGAGTGCCTGAAGCAGGACAGCTGAGAGTTGCTTGGCCTATGTCCTGGTAAAGAACTTTCAGCCAGTGTGTGGCTCCTTCAGCATTCAGAAAGAGTGTAAGGTTTGTTACTACTTCAAATCTGTGGATAACTAAGGAAAATGGGCTCCTGGGAATTACTGAATTGATGGTCAGCCTTTTATTTCATTTGCTTATCGAGTCATAGACCAGAGATCAAAAAGATGTCAGCTCTTGAGGCATAAACAGTTGTCATCTCTACATTCTCTGTGGTACCAGGTCCATTGTAAGCATTGCATCAGGGTTAATCAGTAGCAATCCTGTGAGCCCTTCAGCTAAAGAATATATGCTGTGGTGCACTGTATTACATGGAGACTTTTGAGGTTCTGTTTTTGCAGAAGTAAACACTTATGTAATTCTTCTGCTGATGCTGGTTTCCAAACTCTCTTTATTGCTACTGTCAAATTCTGTTTCGTTTTCCCAGCAAGCTTCTGTGCAAACAGAATAACAGCATCTCTTTGTTTGCCTTATCGGACAAAACGGCTGTGCTGTTAGTCAGTCCCAGGAGAAACCATTCTGTTAGATATGGAAAACCTCACAGGATAAACAGACAAAATGAGAGAGCCAAGAATTTGCCGTTTTGGATCTCGTTCCTTAGCCTCAATGCCATTCTCTCAGCATTAGAAATCTGCTTCCCTTTTGTGATGTGTTAGGCAGAATCTTTCCGATTCCTGGAGTTCCATTGCTGAAGTTGTCTTCTGCTATTGATTAGCCCGTCATCTCTAATTAGGAGGACAGATACCAAGAGTCCTAGCTGTGTGACTCGCAGTTCCATACTGTTATATTTGGTCATGTTTTCCTTTCAAGATCATGTGTTAACATGTATTAGGGTAGCAGTGAAGTGGAATGGAGCAGGTGAAGAATGTAGCTGCATTCTCCCAGGTTTATTAAACATGGCCTGAGGACTTGGAGACTATTCCTCCTTGTGGAATAACCTGTGTTATGTTAGTTTACACCATGAGTCTCCCTCCCTCTCACTATTAGAGATGCCATACAATTATTATCAACTTTAGGGTTTTGGTGATAAAGATCACAGCTGTAGATTGGCATATGTGATTTCATATGTTAAGAGCATGTCTATTGTTTTAGTATAAGGTATGGAATTCACCGAAATGCCTTTCCCCCTGGAATTGCTATCCTTTGCTCACTTCATAGGAACAGAGGAAGCTGCTTATACTGACTGCGGTATAACTGGAATTATCATTGAAAGATGAGCAGACATGAACAAGGCTTTTTGCCTCAAACTCTGGAGAGCTGCTGCTACTCTTAGTAGATTCTATTGGAACATAGAGAGTAGCAGCAGCTCTCCAGAGTTTGAGGCAAAAAGCCTTGTTCATGTCTGCTCATCTTTCAATGATAATTCCAGTTATACCACAGTCTATAATTCCAGTTAGTAGATTCTATTGGAACATAGCAAGACAGGAGTGCCTGGCGTGCTATGGTCCATGGGGTCACGAAGAGTCGGACACGACTAAACAACAAATTGGAACATAGGAACCTGCATTATCAAACTATTGGCCCATCCATCTCAGTATTGTCTACTCTGACTGGCAGTAGTTCTCCAGGGTTTCCGGCAGAGAGTGTTTCCAAAGCCTACCAGGGATTAAACTTGTGACTTACTGCATGCAAAGCAGATGGAAAATTCAGGTGATGTCATTGCCAAGTTGTTGAATTCCATTTTTTTTTTGCTGTCCATTCGTGTTTTTTCAGATCTGTTCTGACGTGGTTGTGGCAGAGGGAATCCCAATGCAACCGCAGCACCAGCCTGTTCAGAATAGACAGGCAAAGTGTTGCTGAGGCTTTTAAGAGCTCGTGCCCATTTAAATTAATATCTTCCTGTTTGCCCATTCAGCCTGCCTTGTGGCTTCCTGTTCAGCTTGACTGAGGGATTAGTGATAAATTGCTTCTGAGCTGCTCCTTCATCAATCAACTTCTGCTGCTTATGTGGCTAAAATCCAAGTGTGGGAGCACCAGTTACTTAAATCTGCACATGGCTGATTAAACCCTAATATGCTGGATTCTGAATTTATTTTACTTTTTGGGAAGAAGCATGTTCTCTCAAAGGTGGACGTTTCTGACAATTATAGTGAGTGAAGAATAGATGGAAGTAAATAGATACCTGATTGTCTGAAGATATATTTGGGTGTGTAATTTCTTAAACCTGTGGGAATCAACTTGGGATTTCTCATGCACTGACTGCAAAAGACTTCTGAACTGAGCAGTGTGGACTGATATTTTTAGGCTGAAATACAAGAGCAGGAGTTTGGTAGTTCTGCTGAAAACAGACGTGTGACTGAAGCATAATTTGGAGTCTGAGACGTAAAAGAACTGACTATAGCCTGGTTTCTCCAATTATTAGTAGTGCTTTCAGGTTATTGACTAACAGTAATTGGATTTAGATTGCATAATCTAGAAGCTGATATTATATGCATTGATTGCCAAGGGCATTATTTCCCTACCATTTATTGCTGGGATTCATCCTGGCTTTGCATGATCCCTCATACTTGTTGCATCCATGATTTCTTGATTAGTTTGTGCTTTTTCTGTGCACTTTATTATTAAACTAGTGTGTTCAGCCCGTTAAATAAACTGGCGCTAGAACACATGTGAGCGCTGCGCGGAGCACCGGATCGAGGAGCCGGTCTGCAGAGTCAGCGCCCAGCAACGCCGTGCTGGATTGAGGAGGCGATGCTCCGTGCAGCGTTGCTGGGCGCTGACTCTGCAGACCGGCTCCTCGATCCGGTGCTCCGCGCAGCGCTGATCAGCGCCGACCCGGCAGGCCGTCAGATCAAGGAAGCGGCCTGCCGGGTTGGCACCCAGCAGCGCTGCACGGAGCACCGGGGGACTGGCGGCGGGGAAGGCAGGCAGGCAGGCAGGCGCTTGTTCTCTTGCCTGCCTGCATTCCCCACCGCCTGTCAAATGAAGATCGGCGGGCGCTGCTTGCCGGGGCTTGTCAACCCCGGCAAACAGCGCCCGCCGATCTTCGGCTCTGTATCCCGCACGCATTGGCTTGGGGAAGCAGGCAGTAAGACGGCAACAGCCCGCAGCTTCCTGGGCTGTTGCTGTCTCCCTGCCTGCTTCCCCAAGCCAATGCGCGCGGGGGATGGAGCCGAATTGCGGCGCACGGGGGGGGGCTTTTCGCTGTTTGCCTTCCCCGAGCTAAGGGGGAGGCAAATGGCGAAAAGCCCCCGCCACGCCGCAATTCGGCTCCGGGACTGGCTTGGCGGTGGCGGGAAGAAGGGAAGGAATTCCTACCCTTCTTCCCGCCACCGCCAAGCCATTCCGCAGCGGGGGCTTTTCGCCATTTGCCTTCCCCCCAGGGGGAGGCAAATGGCGAAAACCCCCGCAGCACCATACTTCGGCTCGGGGACTGGCTTGGCGGCGGTGAGAAAAAGGGGAGGAATTCCTCCCCTTCTTCCCGCCGCCGCCAAGCCAAAGCTGGCTTCCCTAGGCGCCGCTGCCGCTTCGGCTTCCTTGGGGAAGGCAAGCAGGCGGGCTGTCTGCCTGCTTGCGTTCGCCGAGGAAGCGCCGTGCGGTGGTTGGTGGTTGTCTCTCCATCCAATCCCTGTGTCCCTGGGGCACATACGCAGTAACCCAGGGACACACGGGAAAACTTGGACGCAGGGACACTTGGACTTTATTATATAGGATTTCTATATCAGACCCTCCAAGTGTCCCTATTTTTCAGGGACACCCCTGATTTAGAGAAGTCATCCTGGTTTCTGATTTGATCCCAGAAAGTCCCACTTTTCCTTGGGATATCCCTATTTTCATTGGAGAAATGTTGGAGGGTGAGGAGTTATCCAACCCCCCGAGCTATCTGAAGGCAATCCTGTATAGGAAATGGTTTTTTCAAAAAAATGTTTAATGTTTTATTGTGTTTTTTATATATGCTGGAAGCTGCCCAGAGTGGTTTGAGCAACCCAGTAAGATGTGTGGGGTATAAATAGTAAAATTATCAATATGGAATGGGGCACTCCTATTTTCATCAGAGAAAGGTTGGCGGGTATGCTATAAAGCCTTTCATTTGAGGATCACAGGACAGTTTACAATATAAGAACACAGAAATACATACTGTAATAACAAACAAACATTAGCCAAAGGCCTGGGAGAAGAGGAATGTTTTTGCCTAGTACCTAAATATATGTAATGAAGGTGCCAGGCAAGCCTCCCTTGGGAGAGCATTCCACAAGTACGGTAGGGAGCCACTGCAGTAAAGGCCTGTTCTCATGTTACCACCCTCTGGACCTCTCAAGAAGGAGGCACACAAAGATGATGATTGCAGAGTCTGGGGCAGTTCATATGGGGAGGGGTGGTCCATGAGGTATTGTAGTCCTGAGCTGTTTATGGTTCCAAACCAGCACTTTGAATTGGTCCCAGAATCTAATTGGTAGCCAAAGCAGTCAGACCAGGATCAGTGCAATATGATTAAACCATCCTGCCCCAGTGAGCAAAACGGACCATGAAGTTTCACCAGCTGAAGTTTCCAAACGATCTTCAGAGGCAGCCCCACGTACAATTCATTGCAGTAATCTAGTGATAGAGAGATGTTGCCTAAGTAATACATCAGTTGCTGCTGTTTCCTAGCATTTTGGAGCTTGATGGATTGTGGAAAGCCCTTTACACAGCATCTTAAACACAAAAGGTTTTTTGTGTTTTGTTAATTGAATGTGTTTGAATGTGTTTCCTGCTTACAAATTGAGAAATCCTGTTTGCAGACATAAGTAGGTATTTTGGCAACACCGTAGGAGCTGATTAGAAAACATGGCTAATGCTGCAAATGTGTTAATGCTCCCACTTTGGCGAGATTTTTTGAAGAGCACATGTTTTGCATTTGTGCGAGAGACAGCATCTTTTGTGATGAGCAATGCTTTTCTTTGCTAATGTTTTAATCAGCCTCCCTCTCTGCCCCTCACTCAACCCAGCTTGGTGTTTTGACAGCCTCCTGAAATATGCCCTTATCATTGAGCAACGCTTCCATACGCCAACAAATGGTATGGGAAACATTCTAATATACACTGTGCTGAGTCGTGCATCTGCAAGAGTCAGCAAAATCTTCTCATTCATAGTTTCTCACACAACCCCTCCACCCCTAGTTCCCCTCTTCAGCTCTCTCAAAAATTGGCACAGTGTTTACTATGTATAATGAACTAGTTCATTGTCAATGATTAAATACAATGTCTGGCAGGACTTGTGGGAATCCTTCAATCCCAGAGCATGCCACCCACCATATGACTTTGAAAGGCCTTTCTATAGTGTCCTGGGATGTTAATTCACTCTGTCATTTGAAAGGTGGAAACTCCTGATGTGAAGAATCAAATGGTATGTTTATATACAGAATATTTGAAAAAGCAGGGTATAGGGGAACTTCAGTGAACTGTCATAAAGCTGGTACGGTTAAACCTGTTGCCCAAATTATTCTGGTTGCTAGGGACAGTTAAGCCAAGGAAAATACAGAGGTTCGGAAAAGGAGTCGTTCAAACAAAATTCCTTTTGTAAGAAGAGAGTCTGTGTTGGGGAGGACCAGGGTATTTTGTTGCCCGAGGTGGAGGGCAAGATGGGGCTCCTTTCCAATTCCACATACAGAAGCCAGCCAGACTGAGGCCACCCAAACATTAAACATACTACTATAACAGCCATGGCTTCCCCCAAAGCATGCTGGGAAGTGTAGTTTAAAGGTGCTGAGTGTTGTTTGGACACTCCTATTCCCCTCACAAAGCTACAACTGCCAGAGTTCCCTGGGAAAAGGGAATGATTGTTAAATCATTCTGGAAACTGTGTACAGTATATGCAATTGGTGGCGGCGATAGATGTCTCCTAACAGCATTTTCTAGCTGTTGCTAGTGTGGAGAAAACAATTTAGGGAGAGATTCAGCAAAGGACTTCTGCTTGCACAATAGGGCTTCCCCCTCTTCCCCATGTGTCCCTGCACCCCCCAAATTAGCTCAGGGGGTAGAGAAAACCCCTGGAACAACACACAGGGTGGGGGGGGGAGAGAGGGGAAATTGCTTCATCTGGCAGACTAAAATGCTTGCCCTGCTGAAATGATCGCCATAGCACAATACTAAATGTACTATTTTCCCTTAAAAATCTACACAGATTTGGCGTGAAATGTTATTTTCTGTCTCCCTCCCCTCCTTTAGACATCTTTAACTTTCTTGTTGTCCAGCCATCCATTTCCTGAAGGAAGCGTCTTTCTAATATCTCGGTAGACATCCCACGTAAAATCCAAAAAAACTGGCTTCACAATCTTGGCCTAAAGACACTGGATTGTCAAAGCAAAACGCCCTGTTCAAACATTGCACCCACACATGGATGTCTAGTGACTCCTAAAGAGGGACTGGTGTGCAAGGAAAGGGAGAAAAGGAACACAATGTTGCTGCTGACCCCACCATAGGAGAATAGATTAAGAAAGATGATAACCTGAAACCACCCACCCAAACAGATGACAACAAACTACTGGAATGTACTTATGTCCCCAGACCGCCACATACATGTATGCTCTTTGACACCAGAGAACACAACAATTTTGAAAACCAGGGTAACTCCATCTCCAAAACGCAGCATTGTTTTTGGGTACAATCTTTTAGAAATTATTGCTCTCAAGCCCCATAGAAATGAATGAAAGAGGCATCAGAACAACTCTTGTGCTTTTGTAAATTTCCCATCCATTGCAGTAGAATTAAAAAGGAGAACTTTCCAGTGGGATATTCCTTTGTGTAGCCAGGGAACTGAGCATGAATTGAGATGCCTGAAGTTCTTTTGACACATTAATAGTTTTAACTGTTTCATCAATACAGTATATATATTTCTTCTTTTCTTGGGTTACAATCCCACCACCATCCCCACTAATATTAATAATGAAAGTGCAGTTGTACCTTGGTTCTTGAACGGCTTAGCTGCCGAACAAATCGGCTCCCGAATGCCACAAACCAGGAAGTAAGTGTTCTGGTTTGCAAAGGTTTTTCAGAAGCCAAACCTCCAGCGCAGCTTCTGCTTGTGTGCAGGAAGCTCCTGCAGCCAATCGGAAGCTGCGCCTTGGTTTTCGAACCATTTTGGGAGTCGAATGGTCTCCTGAAATGGATTAAGTTTGAGGACCAAGATACCACTATATAGCAAAAGGAATAGAGTAACACTACCGCCTTGTGGTCAGGGAAAAAAATGTACATCACGGTGTTGCTGTTGCTCCTGCAAAAAGAATGATCATCAAAGCAGTGTTTAATATTTCTGAGTCTTGCAATAGCCATCACATGGAGTGGGGCTGCACCTATTGGACCCACGCATGGTATGACATCTCCTGTTGGTGTACACACAAAAACTGTTCCTGCATTAGAGGAAGGTCTGTGAACCTGCTCTGTGTGTCTAGGCTCACTCCTACCCCCATGAATTGGTACCTGGAATGATGAAAGGAGTCTAGACCTATAGAGCAGACCTTCCTCCAATCACTGGATGACAAGGCTGACAAAGACATGGTGGTGGAGACCAGGTCCGCAGCAGGAAACTCTAGTTGTGTGATTCAGAACAGCCATATAACAAGCAAATTAAATAATGGGGTTAGATAGGGCAGTGGGTAAGAATAGATTTAGTGGGCACACAAGACCTTACCAATATCATACCCTCCAACATGTCTCTGATGAAAATAGGGACGTCCTATTTAACAATAATAATAATAATAGATAATCTGACTGTATTTTATGCTGCTTTTATGTTGTATTACAATTAAGTGTTTTAAATTTGTTAGCCACCCTGAGTGCGGGTTTCTGAACCAGGAAGGGCGGGGTATAAATAAATTATTATTATTATTATTATTATTATTATTATTATTATTATTGGTTGCCATAGCCACTCTGAGTAGCTTCCAACATATATAAAAACATAAACATAAATAAAAAAGCCTTCCCTATACAGGGCTGCCTTCAGATGTATTCTAAAGGTTATATAGTTACTTACCTCCTTGGCTCAGGTCACATAACTCCATACCCTCCAACATTTCTCCAAGGAAAATAGGGCTGTATAACTCTGTGATGTCATACGCCTGCGGCAGTTATTTCGGTTGGTTCATTTATAGCAGTTATTAACAGTCTTAACAGTTAGAGCAGCAGGTATTTTCTGTTACGTTGCTGTCTGCCTCAGAGTTAGTCAGTCTGCAACAGTATTTATCTTAAATACAAATCTATGCAAGGTGTATTAGCAACATTGACACATACCTGCATTGTATATATTTTAATCTGCAGTTGCAAGTACACCAAGTAAAAGTTATTTGTTATTTAAACTTTAAAAGAGAGAGCCTTGCATAGTTCTATAGAAACTAGTTCTATAGGGAACTAATTCAAAAGACCAAGGCTCTCTTCAGCATAACTTTATAAATGGGAACTAGAATTTAATTCCCACACAGAGTACATACCCTTCAACATTTCTCTGGGGAAGTTCACAACATAAAATTACAATATAAAAAGAACCAATATACGTAATGAAAATAAGAACAAAAACAAACCAACAAACCCTAGAAATGAAAAAGCTACTATAACATTTTGTTATAGTATAGTATAGTATAGTATACTCTGTTATTGTGTGTGCATATGTGGAGACAGGTGAAAGAGGATTGTGGCCACACTCAACCAACATACATTTCTCTGAGGTCTAAAAGGTAAAGGGACCCCTGACCATTAGATCCAGTCGCAGATGACTCTGGGGTTGCGGCGCTCATCTCACTTTACTGGCCAAGGGAGCCGGGTCATGGGGCCAGCATGACTAAGCTGCTTCTGGCGAACCAGAGCAGCACACGGAAACGCCGTTTACCTTCCCGCTTGGAGCAGTACCTGTTTATCTACTTGCACTTTGATGTGCTTTCGAACTGCTAGGTTTGCAAGAGCTGGGACCAAGCAACGGGAGCTCATCCCGTCGTGGGGATTCGAACCGCTGACCTTTTGATCAGCAAGCCCTAAGCTCTGTGGTTTAACCCACAGCGCTGCCTGCGAATACTTACCTTTGTGTGATTGGGGGCCCTCCTTTTCCAAGATACCCAATTATGTGGAAAGAGCCTTACTTATGTTCAATTATAACCTGTGTTCGGTCCTGTAGGGTGTGGATCATCCCCAAGCTTTTCAGCCCTGTTTGGAAAAAATGTGTTGGGTACCACAAAATACCCATTTCACAGCAATGAGAACTGGTGATGCCCAATGAAACACACACACACCGACCAACAAGACAAGGAAATAAAAAAGTAGGCGAAACAATTGCACTCAGACTAAGCAAAGCACCCCTCCAGCAACATAAAAAAATGGGTAAAACTAAACATGCACAAACACCCAAGTCATGTAAATCACCCTCCAGGAAAGCGTGTTTTAAACAATTCTCGCTCTCTGGCGTCATCTGGTGTTGCATGTTTTAAACGCATTCAAATCGCATTATTGTGATGAATGTACAGTAGCTGAGTCTTCTCTCTCTATTTGTGTTTGTGTGTGTGTGAGAGAAGTTGTTTTCCTACCCTGCAAATGTAACAAGGCAGCACCTGAATTTTCAGCAGGAGGCTTCAAGGCAAAGTGCAGACCTCCAGCAGACTCGCTCTCTTCCTTTCCAATTCTGAGCCAAGCAAAAGAAGAGAATGAGGCAGCCGGAGGCTTTCCCTTTGCTTTCTAGCCAGTACTCAGGATAAAAAGAGAGAGAGACATGAAAATGCCCTAATTAGCTATAGGGAAGAATATCCCTTGGGAAGTTTGGGAGAGTTTGAGGAGGAAAGCACATAGATTTTTATTATTATTATTCAATTCAACCCCAAGAGAATGTTGTTTTAAAATTATGACATGCAGAAAATAAATAACATTAATGGTAGACTCAGAAAAAATATGAAAACTACCCAAATATTTGCTGGAGAGGCTACAAATACAGAAAATGTTGCTATCGTGTGTGGTGGGAGCATTGTGCTGTTAAAAAGAAAAGGAATATAAAGAGAGAACTTCCAGCATGCTATGAAGAAAGAGCCAGTGTGGTCATATGAGTTGGACTGGGATTTCAGAGACCAGGGTTCAAATCCTTACTTGGTCATGAAGCTCCTTGGGTGACCTTGTGAGCAGGTGCTGACTTTGATAATACGGCACCCTGAGCGATAACAAAATTAGGTTCTCTTCCTCCCCCCATTGTTGTTTTCATAATAATTCATTTTGGTACAGTTGCTTTTTAACTTGCTCTTCTCAGTAGGGACTTATAGAAATATAAAGGTAAAGGGACCCCTGACCATTAGGTCCAGTCGCGGACGTCTCTGGGGTTGCGGCACTCATCTCGCTTTACTGGCCAAGGGAGCTGGCGTACAGCTTCTGGGTCATGTGGCTAGCATGACTAAGCCACTTCTGGCAATCCAGAGCAGCACACGGAAACGCCGTTTACCTTCCCTCCAGAGCGGTCCCTATTTACCTACTTGCACTTGATGTGCTATCAAACTGCTAGGTGGGCAGGAGCTGGGACCGAACAACGGGAGCTCACCCCGTTGCGGGGATTTGAACCGCCGACTTTCTGATCGACAAGCCCTAGGCTCTGTGGTTTAACTCACAGCACCACCTGCGTCCTATAGGATTTATTTATTTAAGTAAGTTGTACCTTGGTTGTCAAACAGCTTAGTTGCCGAACATTTCGGCTCCTGAACGTCAAAAGCCTGGAAGTGAGTGTTTGCAAATGTTTTTTGGAAGCCAAACATCCGATGTGGCCTCCACGGCTTCAGATTGGCTACAGGAGCTTCCTGTGCTCAATCGTAAGCTGCACCTTGGTTTTCGAACGGTTCTGGGAGTCGAATGGACTCCCGGAACAGATTAAGTTCGACAACCAAGGTACAACTGTGTTGTTATTAGGTAGGGGAACTGCCTGCAACTCCCTAAATCCAGCACTCTTGTGAGGATAAAATGGGGAGGTGGATAAACATCTTCCACCTTGAGCTCCTTAGGAAAGTTGGGATATCAATGTAATAATAATAAATAGGCAAGGATACTCTACACCAGTGCTTCACAAAGCATGGCACATATATCCCGGGGTGTGTGGGGTGGGTACGTGAAAGGGCATTTGGCTTTGCTCACAGTGTGATGGTACAGAGTACCTGGAAACACAGTGTCCAAGGTGCCTGGTTTCTCACATTAAGTTGCCAAGCACCCTGGCAAACCCTGGTAGGTTCCAGGGAATTGAGAGTGGCAGTGTGGCAGGTCCCAACTGCTCATGGGGACACCCAATGATGTCATTGGAAGGGCATCAAAGTCTGAATTTCAGACTAGTCTTAGGGAATGAGGCATTCTATTAGGAAACAACTTGTGTTTCTCCTGCATTCCAAACTGAAATCGGGAAGATTCGCTCATCACCATGGCCTGAAGATTTCAGTGATAGTGTCACGAGAGAGACAGAGGGAGAGAGAGAGATGTCATGCCTGGAAATGCTTTTGTATGTTCATGGTAAATCAGTGACAATAGTTCTTTGGGAGCGGACAATAAATCATACGGAAAGGGGTTGTTTTTCCATTAACCAGATTCATTGCCACACCTACCCTTTAGCCCAGGCATCCCCAAACTGTGGCCCTCCAGATGTTTTGGCCTACAACTCCCATGATCCCTAGCTAACAGGACCAGTGGTCAGGGATGATGGGAATTGCAGTCCAAAACATCTGGAGGGCTGAAGTTTGGGGATGCCTGCTGTAGCCAGTGCTTTACCCAGGAGTGTAGCATGGGGCTGGGCTGCAAGGGCGATTACCCCAGGCGCATTTTCCTGGGGGGCGCACAGATCATGACGCCCTCCCCAAGCCAGCTCTGCATCACTTTGCTGATCAGATGCCAGCCTCACAAAGTGACTTGAAGCTGGTGTTGTGTTGGCAGCGAGGGCACACGGTGGACTCCTTTCACCCTCTGTCCCACCCCCCAGTGTGTGTGCATGTACACCCCCCCCGACACAATTAAAGCATGCTCTGCTGCTGGTTTCACCCACTTTCCCATCCAGGAATTTTGGTTTGGGAAAATTGCCTTTTTAATTTGTGATGTGACAGACCATGACAGCTTGTTTTAAGAACAGGAGCAATTTCAGAATAGGAGTCTCTGAGAAATTCGGTGAATAAGGAAGGGAAAATGCTCAACAAAAGCCTTATTTGGAAGAGCCCCTGAAAGTCTGCTCACTCTAGACTTTCCCTGCCCGAGGGTGGATTTTTCATGATCACAATCACCCTATAATTACTTAAGAGATCCGGTAGGGGGTGGGGTGGGGAGCAGCCTGTATAATAACATCTAAAGAGTTAAATCTCAGAACTTTGTATTATGAGCTAAATGTTGGCTCCATCTCTTGACCTTTCCTAAGCTCTGCTTTTTGGTTTTGTTCTCAGTTGCATTCTCTACACAGAAGACAACAAAGAAGATTGTTTGTTTGCCTGCAGTAAGTTTTTAATGGGAGTAGAACAGGGTTGGGTGTATATTGCTGAAAATGTGTATTTGGAAGCTACCGTTCAGAAAGCTTCTGTGCATGTTTATCAAGCATTTTTAAGAGTTTACAAAAGGGAGTCTATTATGCAGTAAACATTTGACAAAATTAAGGAGTCAGTCTTACTGACTTCGACAAGAAAAAAAGAAGTGTGCATGCACACGAAAGCTCATACCAAAATAAAAACTTAGTTGGTCCTTAAGGTGCTACTGAAGGAATTTTTTTATTTTGCTTCGACTCAGACCAACATGGCTACCTACCTGTAACTTCGACAAGAAAGTTATGCATGCAAGTGTCAACTCCTCTCTCCCCAAATGATTGGCTGTGGTTGCCTTGTCATGTGCTCCTAGTGTTTATTCTAGTATTGGTGTTGTTATGATACACAATTAAAACCAAATTTTGAAGTGAACAAGTCCGCTCACCTTCTCATTGTGGTGGCATTGTGGGATTGTAGGCTATGCTCGCAGGACCCAGCGAGGGAGTTCTGGGTGCTGGAATCCTATCTGAGCAGGTGAGGGGAGTGTAATGCCCCCTCTGTCTGTCAGGTGCTGGATCCAAGCCTGCCAGCTTGATTGGCCAATGGTAGGCAGGCTTGGACACAGGGCTGACATTTGGGACAGGACTGATGGAGCTGGCAGGCTTCCTCAAGTTTGTTTGCTCCCAGTGCTCCATCGTGGTTTTTAACTTCTTAGTTACAGCATAAACTGTTTTCTTTGCTTGATAGGATGTGAGTGGAGGGGTAGTACCTTTGGTGGGGGACATGTTGTGCTCATTCTGGGGTACTTTGTACACCTTGGTTCCCCACCCTGCACTCGGCTCTCACATGTGGCTCCTAGATGCTGTCAGCATGCGGCAGCGGCCATATCCCAGGAAACTTCTTCAACTGGCTGGATAAAAGAGGAGATAGTAGCTAATGGGTCTCAAACCCTCAGTGAGTTAGGGACTTGCCCTGCATGGGAAGACTCTGGTTGATGGAACAGACAAGACTAACAGTGGGCCAACAGTCAATAACAGGCATCCCCAAACTTCGGCCCTCTAGATGTTTTGGACTACAATTCCCATCATCCCTGACCACTGGTCCTGTTAGCTAGGGATCATGGGAGTTGTAGGCCAAAACATCTGGAGGGACGCAGTTTGGGGATGCCCGGTCAAGAAGGTGTTGGCTCTGCCTGTTATTGCTTCCAGCTCCACCTAGTGTTGGTGTCTCTGCCTTCCATCCTGGAGGGCTCTAGCCATCAGTGATAAATACTGAAACAAAAATAGCATGTGTATGTGTGTCAATGGAGGCAGTGAGAGATTTTACTTTCTTGGGTTCCATGATCACTGCAGATGGTGACAGCAGTCACAAAATTAAAAGACGTGTGCAGGGCCGTCTTAAGCGTATCTGGTGCCCTGGCGCCGTGGTTCGAAGATCCCTCCACCCCCCCACCCCCCGTTTCCCAGCACGGCCCTGGACGCATGCTTCGTGGGAGAAAAGCAATGACAAACCTAGACAGCATCTTAAAAAGCAGAGACATCACCTTGCTGACAAAGGTCCGTATAGTTAAAGCTATGGTTTCCCAGTAGTGATGTGTGGAAGTGAGAGCTGGACCATAAAGAAGGCTGATCACCGAAGAATTGATGCTTTTGAATTATGGTGCTGGAGGAGACTCTAGAGAGCCCCATGGACTGCAAGAAGATCAAACCTATCCATTCTGAAGGAAATCAGCCCTGAGTGCTCACTGGACGGACAGATCCTGAAGCTGAGGCTCCAATACTTTGGCCACCTCATGAGAAGAGAAGACTCCCTAGAAAATACCCTGATGTTGGGAAAGATGGAGGGCACTAGGAGAAGGGGACGACAGAGGACGAGATGGTTGGACAGTGTTCTCGAAGCTACAAACATGAGTTTGACCAAACTGCGGGAGGCAGTGGAAGACAGAAGTGCCTGGCATGCTCTGGTCCATGGGGTCACAAAGAGTCGGACACAACTAAACGACTAAACAACAGCAACAACATGTGTGTCAAGTCATCCTAGTACATGAAGTAGATGGAAAGATAAGTGGAATTGCATTAAATGAATGCTGAAATAAAACAGACTCGCAACCCCCCCCCCCTGTTTTTGCCTCACCTGAAAGAAATATACAATTGTATATGGCAGAGACGTTTCTCCTGCTGAACCCAGCTGCAGTTAAACACGTGCTAAGCTTGACACCACAGTTTTTAAAAGTTATTAACTTTGTTTGGGTTGCATCATTAGTGTGATCCATCAAAAGAAATTATTAAGAAAATAAAGCAGCTGAAACTATAGCCAAGCACATTCGTGCTTTGAGTTTTAATAACATGCTTGCACTTCTCAGTTTTCACAGAAGGTGGTAGTGTTGGACAAATAATGACTTTTTCCTTTTTTATGAGATGCCAAGATCATGCCTCATTATACATTCACTTTGACCAACATAATACACACCTTATTCCTTTTAACCTTAATACTTTAACTCTAAACAAGTTATGATGGTGAAATTGTAAAATCTGTAAATCCAATAAAGATCATTTAAAAAACAACATTCACTTTGACAAATAACATCACAGTGAAAAGAAAAGAGACAAACTGATGCACATCCATATGCACACGTGCAAGTACACACACAAATGATGTCAGAATTCAGTTTTGACACATCACACCCCTGGTTTTGTATTGATCCAACACTTCAGGATGTGTAAATTCAGTAAATGAGGCCAAATGTTGAGCAAGAGGCTGATTTTTCACTCTGCAGAATCTGGAGTGAGTTTTGCCATTTGCTGAACTTGCTACAGGACAAGTTGTGAATTCATTTCTGGAAGTTGTTTTAAGGAAATATATAAGGGCAGGATGTTGTTTTCACTACTACAACTATTATCTATATATGCTATGTATACAGTGTTTTATATATTACTGACTGCGTGGTTTGTTTTCTTGCAATGTCTCCAGCAGTTGCAGTGCAGTTACACCATTGTTTCATGAGCTTAAAGCCCTCATTTTAGCGTGGTCAGCTTTGCATCTCCCCCCTTTTAAATTCCCAGAGGTCAGTTTTGTTTCTTATAGAGTACAGTCCTTTATGGTGACTTTTCTCTGTTTTCTTCATCATTGCTATGGAAATAATCAACAGAACACTAAAGGCTGCCACCCAAGTGAAGTCCCATCGCAATCAAAGGTACTTAAGTGTGCTTAATCTTATCTGGATGGTACTCAAAATTTGCATTTATTCATGCACCTGCCTTATTGCCATGACTAGTAATTACCACATTTTGCTCTGATTTCTATAGTCGTACAAATCTTAGTGTTTGGCTATCCCCATCTCCGAAGCAGCTGAAATCAGGGCTGAGTTCACAGGTTTGCAAGCCCAGGGTGGAGTTTATTTTCACAGGCAATATACCAGGCACAACATGGGTGACACAAAAGAATGAATAAAACATTCCAACAGAGTTCTTGCTAGTTTAACACCCAGATGTAATAGCATTCTGGTTTACACAAGTATTACCAACCTTATCTGAAACTGTTGTTCCAGTGAACTAATCCATGCACTCTCATATAGGATGATACATGAACATATTCCATAAAGAACAATGGGTGGGTTTTTTTTAGCACTTCATTAATTAAGACAAGAATCAATGCAGAACAGGACTATTTCAGAACAGGAGTAGTTTCTAGCTCAAATTAGATCTCTTCTCTGCTTAAAAGTACAATATTGGTAAGAATGTGTATGTGTGTGTGCTGGCATATCGAGGGAGAGAATAATGTCTAAAGATGCAAAGGTTACTCTCAAATCGGTTGTTTAGAAACTGAGTTTTTTAAAACCATTTGTTATTGTTAGTTACAATAGCATCCATGTATATGGTGCTTTATGGACTTGCTTGTGGTTTCCTGGGAACCTTTTAAGTGTTCTTCTTATTAAGTTCATCCGGCCTTCGAGAGAGTGTTCCTTAACTATATGTCCTACAGAACACATATAACTTAATTCTCTTCTGAGTAAGCATGATAATTGTATTTGTAAGGGAATTGTTTCCTGGTTTCTTTCTCTTGATAAGTTTTAAAAGCAATAAAAAGTGAGTTGTGATGTAGGTGGCATTTCATCTGTGGATGCTTGAATAGTTCCCAGTGAATCAAAGGCAGGATCCAGTGACACTAGGAGTTGAGCTGGCTCCTGAAAATCCTTTGCCTTCACTCCTTTGACTGAGTTACAGGTAGGTAGCCGTGTTGGTCTGACGTAGTCAAAACAAAATAAAAAAATTCCTTCCAGTAGCACCTTGGAGACCAACTAATTTTGTTGTTGGTATGAGCTTTCATGTGCATGTACACTTCTTCAGATACACTGAAACAGAAGTCACCAGACCCTTATATATAGTGAGAGGGTGGGGAGGGGTATTACCCAGAAGGGTGGTGGGAATGGGTGAGGAATGAGGGAATGAGATGGGTGAGGAATGAGGGTTTCCAGAGAGCTGGTGATATATTTGGGGTTAGGTTTTGCTGGGCTCTGAGCAGATGGCCACAGGCCTTTGAAACCTTGGCTGGGTTGATGGCTTCCTGAGTAATTAACCTCTCACCCAGCCAATCTGTGTTGGCCACAGCCACGGGGAGAATTTCAGTGCCTGAGGCATCCACACTAGTAAGACATAGTTTTGAAAGGGTCTGGGACAGGCATATTATCAGATTACATTAGGATATAAATTTGAGTCCAGAGTGGAGCCCCTCCTCATCCCATCACCTCTATTTGTGTGAGAGGAAAAGTGGGTAGGAAAAGTCAGCCGGATTTAGATAAGCACTGGTACTAAACCACTAATAATATACCTTCATATAGAAAGAAGAAAAGTGTTCTTTGGTGAAATAGATAATGCATCAAGATAAGTTGGAGTGCTCCAGCACCACGTATAAAAATGCATTTGGTTCTGGCGCTCTTGCTTATTTATATCAGAAACATTGCCTTCATAAAATGGGGCAGTTTGGATTTATCTAAGATTAGCTCTAAGCTCTGCAAATTCATAAACCACCAAAATCTCTAGGGGAAACTGAAGTTAATTCTCGTCTTGTTGTGGATGGTGATGGCTTACTTTGTTGTACATCCTTGTGTATATATTTTTGGGTGAGTGGGCAGTGCCGGGCCTGTTACATTTTTCTTCCTCAGCCAGGAAGGGACATTTGTTATTTTAAAAGGTTCAACTGTTGCGAGCGTTCATAAATTAGTACTGTATTGCCACACAGTATGTTATGTGGCCTTATAAAGGTTGGCAGGACTTGACCTTGCAGTGACTCTCCCCCAACCCATTCCCACCTGAAAAGTTGCCTGCAGTCTTTAAAGGACTATTAGCTGGTTCTGCAGTCACATGTTCCTGTGTGGCCATGGAGCAGAAGAAAAGTCATCTCAGAATCAGGGGAAGATGGGAGAACTATGTCCTCAGGCTGAGAAGCTGTAGGAGTAGCAGCTGAGGGCTTAATTCTCAGTGGGGTGACCAGCAGTGTGTCAGGATCTGACAGCACTTTGAACAGAGGACTGAAGCAGGACACCCTATCCCCAAAAGCCTTAAAGCACGTGAAGTGGAGACTGAAAAACATTTCCAAAACCTATGCAGAAATAGCTGTAAGCACTAGAATTAACTGTTCCATATGGAAGTGTCTGAGAGGGAACATTTTTTGTCAACTGGTAGCAAGCAGAGCTGTTGCTTTTAAAGCGGCTTCCTTTAACCAGATTAAATTGTAATACTAGGCAGAAGTACTCCCAGCCTTGACATGTGGGTTGGGAGAAATTAGCTCCACTTACGTCTTTCTAATAATGGTAATGTTAAACTGGGGGGGGGGGGATCACAAGCTACCAGAAGGAAAACAGATTTTGTGTTTCACCGGAGGAATGACTGGGGAGAGAAGTGGGAGTCAGTATCACCAGCTCTGCCACGGCACATGTAAAACTGGAGGAGAAACAAGTCCCCACCACCACCACCCTGTTCACACCCTTTCAATCTTCTGACTTGTTCTTACTATTTCACAAGCCTGGGTTTTTTTTGGGGGGGGGGAGTTGTGCAATGATTGTCTCTAGCTCCACTCCAATATAAAAAAGGCCATATAACGTACTGTGTGGCAATACTACTTTATGAATGCTCCCTGGTGCTTGCAACAGTTGAACCCTTTAAAATTTGCTGCTTCCTAAAGAAAATGGTATTGACACCTGCTTACTCCACAAGGAATGCCTTCTGCCAGCTGAGGTCGATCCTTTTCAGTTGATCTCTCTGCTCCCCAAAAGTGTTCAGTTGGTTAGATGGTAGTGATAATGCCAAGATTGCAGGTTTGATCCTCATAAGGGACAGCTGCATTGCAGGGGGTTGGACTAGATCAGGCACCCCCAAACTGCAGCCCTCCAGATGTTTTGGCCTACAACTACCATGATCCCTAGCTAACAGGACCAGTGGTTGGGGAAGATGGGAATTATAGTCCAAAACATCTGGAGGGCGGAAGTTTGGGGATGCCTGGACTAGATGATCCTCAGTGTCCCAACTCTGATTCTATGACCCCAAACCTTTGCAGAGACATTTTTCTGCAAGTGAAGTAGTTGGCCACACTTGGAGCTGTCCATGGTCCTGATCAATACTCATCAGAATCTGCTGCGACTTGTCTTGCCTTGACCTGACTAAACAAACCTTGGCTTATCTCAACCAGACTGACTTTGACCTGAGCTACTTAACCAGATGTTGCTTACCATAACTTGACCCGCCATGACGTGTCTATTTTTCCTGACCTCACCATTGCTTGCCCTACTTGAGTGAACCAGATATATTTCCACCTGATTCTGCCCTGTTCAGCACAAACCTTCCTTTGGCAGCCCTAAGGCCCCACTAAAACATGATAAAGGGAAATGCAAGGCATTCTATCCAGAATGAACTACTACCGAGCTCATTCAATTGATAACCAGGTTATTAAATTATAAGACACATGCAAACAACTCATGGCTTGCAAATCTTGGCTGACCTCTGTGTAGCTGGCAAGTGCCGTCCCTAGCTGATTCCCTGCTCTCACTCCCCACCTGATCAGCACTGGGAATGGCTGAATGCTTTGATAAGAACTCTCCAAAGCTGTTCCCAGTGCTAATGAGATGGGCAATAGGGAGGAGGAAGTCAGTTGGGGAGCCATAGCTGCCAAGTTATCCATTTTTTTAAGGGATTTTCCATTATGCTGAATAGGCTTCCTCGCGAGAAAAGGGAAAACTTGGCAGCTATGTGGGGAGCAGGGAGATCAACTGAAAAGGATAGACCTCAGGTGGCAGAAGGCATTCCTTCGAGAGTAAGCAGGTGTCAATACCATTTTCTTTAGGAAGCAGAAAATGTTCAAATCCATTGTCCTGTTATGTTGAGCAAAGACGTATTCCTTCCCAACTCCAGCTTCAGTTAAGATTTGACATGGTGGGAAGGGTGTGAAACCTTCTTAACAGCTCTGTTTGTGGTGGCCAAAGTCTGTGTCCCTGAGCAGGCTATGTGTGGATGCAAATGAAATGGGGAGGGGGGGGAACCCAACCAACCACTGACTTGGACTCCACCCAATTGCCAGATGTTGTCTCTGGTCTACTATCCTTTACTGCTCTTGGCAACCCTGTTATAGGTAGTGTGGGGGAAAGAATGAGGAGCTCATTTTTTTTTTTTTAAAATAGTAAAATAAAAATCTGCTCCGGATAAAACAGAGACATAAGGTAGAGAATTGCACCATTGGAGATCCCTCAAGTCATCTGACATTGATAGAACTCACCACTAAAACACGCAAAGCTTCTGATCAAATAAAAAGGGTAAAGGGACCCCTGACATCAAGTACTCACAACCAATTGCTTACACTTTTGTTTGTTTGTTTCTGTATGCATGAAGATGTCCAAGCTGGCTGAGTTTTTCTTAGACCCATGTTTTTCCTCCTGCCTTCTTGATGGAATATTCTCAAAAGCACTACTCAGGATAGTTAAAAAAACAAACAGAACCTTCTGAAAATTAGGCCTGCCAAGCCAATTTTTAAATGAATTTTTAAACATGCATGCACACATTGCTAATTTTTGCTCCTGTAAAAGCAGGTGTGACTGAGGAAATGCACTTTTATATTACCTCACCCTGTATGTGTTGTGTTTTTTTTTATTGTCACTAGTTCTTTGAATTATCATTAATCACATTTTCCAGTTTTTTGGTTTGAAATAAACAAGACTTAAAATTATTCTGTTTGGCTGGATGGTGCTCCTGTTTATTGTGAACACTTTAAAATGTAATGTAATATAAACATGCGCCTGGAAATGTGTACATGAAGTACATCAGAGATCCAAGGCTGGCTTTATCTCCATCCTCTTATGGACATACTAACTGGGTAGAATTAACAACAGGGTATAGAGCCTGGCATCATGGAGGCAGGTTCTGCCCCTGATAGCATGTGTTTATTTTAATAACTGAAGTGAACCTCTGTGTATATGTGGATAGACTCATTTCAGATGCTCCATGAATGCACAAAGATCAAAGAGCAACTCTACTGATGCAATGTCATTCCTTCAGATAGTGTGCAAAGATGCTCTCCTCTTAAATATGCACACATTTGGAAACCAGTCTGCTGCTGCGGTGTTTAAAACAAGCCTTATTGGAGATGCAATCCTTTTGGAACAGCATGCAGCACTGAGCTGTCAACCATGTTAAAATATCCCACACATAGTAACTGCTGATCTGATTACAAGAAGGATGCAAAGACCTTCTGGAAATGAAGGGTTAGGGTCTGGGTTTCAAAATGGAGACAAGTAATTAGAAATGCCTGTGTGTGTTCTATGTGTGGATTTTTTGTTTTGCTTTTTATTTTTGCTTTGCAACACTGTGTGCACTTCTAGGTTTCATTTGAATGGTTTCCAAGGGCCTAGACTCTGTTCACTCAGTGCTCATTCTAGATAGCAGCCCTTTTTGGACACAAAATTGTTTTATTAGGCCAAATATAATATTCATTCTGATGAGTAGTTTGGGGACAGAATACTGTTTGAAGTGGGTGGGTCAATGGCTTAGACATGAAGCATTTAAAAGGAGGAATAAGATGAATGAATGAATAAATAAATAAAAGGCACTACTAATAGCTTTGCTTGCACACAAAGCACTCCACCTTTGCAGAAGTTGAACTTAGCCATAGATTTTAAACAGTGGGCTTCTACTGATTTTTGCTGGTTTTCAGTTGCTGGGTTTGAAATGGAAATCAGTTCAGTTTGCAGTGCTCCAGTGTATTATGAACTGAGACTCATTTCCTCAAGACCACCATTTTAGGTTCAGAATGTAACATGCAATTCTGCACATGAGTGCTTAGTATTCAGGCTGACCAAGCTGCTTTGTCGCTGCATCTCTAAAAGTTCTGTAAGGTTAACCGCTTACTTGAACAATCATAACTATAGAAAGCTGGCGTAACATATGCCGGCTTAGTTGCTCCTATTCCAAAATCCATTCAGGAGGAATTTGACTTACATCACCCTTACTGCCAGCTAAATTCCACTGAATTCCTCACATGGCTGAGCTAAAAGGGGTTTGGAACTGTAAATCTCTCCTTGCCACCACCATATCCCCATTTGGAGACTTAAGTTCCCCTGGCTGAGCCCTGGCCAGTCAGGGTGAGGGACTCAACCAGCAAAGCCCAGGATTTACCGAATCCAAACTCAGTGAAACTATCCTTGAAACTCTCACTGATTGTCCCGAGACAATATGAAATGCACAGCAGGCTGTAGCACTTTATGCTATCTTAATTTAACCCAGCGTAATTTATGCTGTTTTCCCATCCTTGAGATTGTTGCCTTAATACTGAGGACCTTCCTGGAATTACAGTATGAGACTTTTGCAATCCCCTACTCTTCTCTATATCCGTTGAAATGTCCTGCTGCAAGAAAGTAGAGATAAAAGGAAGATTTATTGGCATTTTGAAAGGCAACTTTCTGAACAGAGAATGGACATGCAAAATTGTTTTGAGACATTGATAGGCTGAAACAGAACATTATCGAAAACTGTGTGATAATGGCAACTTCAAAACGAATGAAGAAAGATTACGGTTGTTATGGGATCTTTACTAAGGGTAGAGACGCCTGGCAACGATATATCTTTAGATCATTTATTCAGTTCTGATTGAAGTTCTCTTTGCTTTCTGTTACAAAGCACAGCCTGATGGGATCTTCTACAAATGTTTTGTAATCATTCATATGCAAAGTAGAATGCTGGGACTACTGGAATGATCCTAAAGGGAAAAAGAAAACAAAGGCACTTGTTAATTTCCCATTTAAGTCTGGCCCAAATAAGCAAAAACACCGGAATCCATTTGGCTACTGGGCTAAAGCCCTAATGATAATGTTTGTTTGTAGCACCTTGGCTGAGCCATCACTCATATGGCATAATCATACTCCTCTTACCTCCCTAAAACCAAAGACGCTTTTACACTTTAACTGCTGCTTTGTGATGCCAGGGTGTGTTGATCCAACCCAATTTCATTGTTTGGGCTCATTCATTTTGACAGCATGAGCACAAATAACAGGTCCAGATTGTGGCCTTGTCTTTGTCCTCATCAGAAACAGTCTGTGGTAGCAATCTTTTCTTAATTAATTTATTTAAAAGATTCCCACACCACTCTTCATCTGAGTCCGTTCTAGGATGGCGTGCAATGTGCGTGAATAAAACTATTAATACCAGATAGAAATACAACAGATGAAACATTCCTAATGCATTAGCAAAATGAGAAGGAGCAACGACACTTCGAAACTATTGTGTAGGCTAAACAAATCCATTTAATGCTGCATGGGCAAAAAAAAATATGTTCTAACTTGGTGCCAAAAATATTGTCATGTCAGTGTCGGTCATACCTCTTGGAGGGAAGGTGTTCCAGAGCTGGGGAATTGCCACAGAAAGGGCCTTCTCCTTTGGAGCTACATAGCACAGCCTCCTTTAGGGATAGTAGTTGTAAAAGTGCCCCAATGGACAATCTTGGCATGGGCAGGCAGGGTTGGGAAGGAGTGTGCCTTCAGATACTTGGGTCTCAAGTCATTTAGATCTTTTTTTTAAGTAATTTTTATTGAATTTTTATACAAACAAGACATACAAGACATACAATATAAATTCTGTCCCTTCAAATACTTGAAGGGTCATTTAGATCTTTAAAGGTGTGTATCAGCACTAGGAACTGGGCTCAAAAGTAAACAGGCAACCAGCGTAGCTCTTTCAGTATGAAGCAGGTAAGCCTTGTCTGGGAAATGACCACAGCTGGTAAATTAGATGAAGCCAGTAGAAGGCACTCAATGCCAACTGGGCCTCAAATGACAATGTTGTTTCAAGAAGCATCCCCAAGCTGTGTTTTTGATCTTTTAGGGGGAGTGTAGCCCCATCCAGAACAGGCTGAGCATAATCCCCCACCAATCTTGTCAGAATTCAACTTTATTGATCCTTATCCAGCCTGTTACTGAACTCAACTTTGGCTCAGCCTCATTTGACCCAGATGGACAGAGAGAAAGAGAGCTTGGGTGCCTGGAGTAAGATACGGTATCTTACTCCAGACTCCTGTATCACCTCACCTTCTGGGGTCATGTGGGTGGTGTTCATATAATGTTCAAGAAATTTGGGGATACAATGGAACTTTGTGGCCCTATAATGTAAGAGACATGGGGTCAAATAGAACCCACCCATGCTACTTTCTGAAACTGCCCCTGCAGGTAAAAATGGAGCTAGTGCATGACTGTGCCCCCTACACCCAACCTGCAGAGGCATCCCATAAGATACCATGGGTGATGTTATCAAAAGCCATGTTATCAAAAGAAAGGTCAAGCAGAATCAACGTGGTCTCACTTTGCCTGTCTTACCACATCCCTGCAAAAGAATTAAAAAGTACATCTATCAGGACAACCAAGGACTGCATTCATAAGTATGGGTTTGTCTGATCATCAATTAGCAGCGCTGACAAAAACAAAATTGGCATAACTCACATGGCCATTATCCTATGAATATAGTTTCCCTTTCTTCATAGCAGTTGTTCTGCAGTGTTAAATTAAGCACAAAACTGGTTGCAACTAACAGAGTTGCAGAGCACTAGAGCTGCCAGAGAGAAAAATGGGCAACGTCTTGGATGTTGTGTTCAAAGGTTTTGGCAAGAAGGCCATCATCGTGTGTTGGAAATGGCAAGATATCCTGGTATTCTGTCAGGAATGGAAATCTTACTAATAAAACAAGTGACTTCTGTTAAGAGAAAAAGCTGAACCATATTAAAAAATTAAGCATCAACCCTGGTTTCTCTCTCCCACCCCATGAATCTGAATTGGATCCGTCCTGAAATATCTAGGTGCTTTTATTTCTAGGTCCCTGGGCATGACATGAAGTCCTGTGCTGTAGCAACCTTCTTTATGCTAAGATGTCCAGCTTTCAGGGATGAGAGCCAGGATCTCCAAGTATGCCATCTTGGCTTTCATGGAAGGAAAGTGGGAGATAAATGTAATAAATAAAGAAATCAGATAAATATTTTAAAACCTAATAACTGTGACCATCCAATAGTGTTGTTCAGCAGCATTCTGGGTCTGCTATCCATGATATTTTGATGAGACAGTTCACACCAGCCTCTTCTTTCTTTTAAAACCCTTTCTATTGTTCACTTTCAATATCCCTGCTCATCTTGTGTTTTCATTATTTCTTACTGAACAATTTCCCATTACAATAACCCTGCTGAAGTTGTGTCTAGTAAAGACTTTCTGCATTATTATATGCATGATCAGTCCCATTAGGAACAAATATTTCGGAGTTGTCTAGCTGAACTACAAAGCTAAATATGCTGCTGAATGAAAAATACTTGTACTAATTTAAAGGACAATATTCCAGAAGTTTTTAAGGCACACCATACCTTATCAAGTGGTTTAACTAGTATATTTGATTGTGATTGTGATATATTCATTTCATAGCTGTTTGGGCAGTTTTCTTCAGGAGACAGATTCTTTCCATCATTTAACACCTGCGAATTAACTGAGCCTTTAGCCGAGCAGGACCTATTAAATACAAACAGTCATCACCCACCTGTCAAATGAACATGCACATTAGCTGAGTATTGCTTGGTCCACTTTGACTGACATTGGCTCTCTGTGGACTCACGACTTTCCTGGAACTGCCCCCAATGTCCCATTAACTGGAGACGCCAGGGATTGAACCTGAGACTTGTTTGTGTTAAACATGTGTGATACCATTGAGTTATAGGCCCATGAAGTGACCTAAACTTTAAAGCATGACTGGGATAGTCAGATGCAAAAGTGGGGTCCTGTATTTTTAAACAGTTGTGCTGAATAGGGAATTTAGCAGGATGGCCTAAAAGGTGTAGCTTTTAGCAAGTGACAAGCTTTCATCTTTTGCACTACTTTAGCAATGCCTTAAAATTGAGAATAGTGTTTGGGGTGATGTCCTGCTTTGTTGATAGGGATGCAAGAAGGCAGCAATTTCCTCTTCACAGTCAATGTAGTTTCCATCCTGCTGCAGTTTGGTTTCTGCCAATTTCTATGCTATTTGCCTCCCTGTCTGCTATTTAACATTTAAGATATGTAACTTACATAATTTACATTCATTTAAATGGAAAAGAAGCATTAAAATAATGTTTAAGAAGCTATTATGTAATCAATTGTGGACTAAAACACAATGATATGAACAAATAGCAATCATAGTCGGTTGACTGATTTCTGTTCCTGCCTAGAAACATGTAAACTGCAGCAATTTCTGCTTCATTTTCCAGTTTTTGTTGGAATTCTCTGACATCCCTAATTGTTCTTCATACTACATGGATAAATTTTATAGTATGTTTATTTAATGTGGCAGTTGAAACAGTAAGAAAGTGTAAATTATTCCTTAAGAAAGTTATGAGAGTGGTTGAGTTCACATGTAACACCATGTCACGGTTTATAAACCATGGTTTAGTAAACCATAGGTTGACTGTCTATATCTGACCTGCAGCTTTACTGTATTAGCCATAAGCCAGGCATCCCCAAACTGCGGCCCTCCAGATGTTTTAGCCTACAACTCCCATGATCCCTAGCTAACAGGACCAGTGGTTGGGGAAGATGGGAATTGTAGTCCAAAACATCTGGAGGGCCGAAGTTTGGGGACGCCTGCCATAAGCAAACCAAACTCATAAGCCATGTTTGGTTGGTTGGTTATCAACCTTAGTTTGTGCTAACCATCGTTAGCATTATGTGCAAACCTGGACCTTGTCCTCAACTATGTTTTAGAACTCACTCACCTAAAAGCCATAGAGTTGTGAGTAAAGAACAGCTCTAAAATGAAACCATTAAGAAGGCTTAGTGGAATTTAGTACATTGCCTGTGCACAGCAAGCCAATACATGTTTACTCAGAAGTAAGCCTCATTTATTTTAGCAAGGCTTACTTCCAAGTAAGTGGATATAGGACTGCAATCTAATTAGTGAGTACTGACTAAGCCTTGCTAATTCATTGCTTGCCCAGCTTTGAGACTGCAATGATGTTATTAATCATTGCGCTCAGGTACAGAGGCCAAACATATAAATTAGTTCAAGATAGGTGTTTCATTGTTTCTTTCCTCAGAACCCTCCCAATGGAGATAAGTTTTAGGCTATCCACAGGGCAACAGATAGATTTAGTCCCAGGAAAGTTTCACTGATTACATATTATTTGACAGGTGTAATAATACAATGAACCTCAATCAGGCAGCACACACTTAGCAGAGTACGTTAAAGAGATTCATTTAGTAGTCGTGCCATGTGAAGTAGCAGACGCAAGGTTAAAAACACACACACACCCTCCAACTGCACGTTCACACAAAAAAAGTACATCACTATATCCCCGAGACGGACGCTGAGCATGACAGCTGTTTTCACCTTTATGTGTGAGCCATCTCAAGTGATTCAAGACATCAAAATCAATTTAGCGCAACTGTATTCTGCAAATGCCCTTTTTCTCCTCCAAAGAATGTGCTGCTTCACAGAAGCATAATAGGAGCCTATTTCTTGCTTACAGATTTTGTCCAGTTTCTGTGGGTAATGGATCAGATGGAGGACTGCACATGGTCCTTATTTGTGCAAGTTAGAAGAAGGAAGGTAGGTAATGTGTGTGTGTGTGTGTGTGTGTGTGTGTGTGTGTGTGTGTGAACACCTCAAACATTCCTTCACTTACACAAACTAGAGCCCAACTCCATGAACATTTACTCTGAGTTCGATGGGGCTTACGTCCAAGTAGATGTCACAGAATTGCAGCCCTCTACCGAATACTGGGAAGGTCCTGGTTTCAGAATGAGTCTCTATGCTATCTTCAAAGGAAAAGGATTACATGCAGTTGGCTGCATATGACAAAAGGCGGGCATGATTTCTGAACGGCATAAAGACCAAAGTTACTGCGGTTTTTAGAAGTTGACATTCTGCCACTTTACAGAACAAAGGTTTGTGCACCAATGGTTGGATGAAGCCTTTCTGATCACTTGGTGACAGCATTTTCTAAAGGCAGAACCTCTTTTAAAGAGAACAAAAATGCCAGTTCCCCACCCACTCCAGCTTTCCAGGTTTATAGTAATATTAAGACGGGTGTTAGAAACTGAGATATGAAAGCTAGGAGCTAAATGGCACCTTAGACCTAGGTTATGGGCGCAAAAATGGAATGTCTAGGTGCACTTTTTTTTATACAAAGCTGAAAATGAATGAACAGCAGGTAAAATATTATGTTCATTTTTCACATGGTCTAATCCTTCCCTTGCTCACCTCCCTAATATTCTTAAGAGGGTCTCTTCTCCAGTCTTCAGAAAGTAGCTGGAAGTGGGGAGGCAGAAAAAAATCCTCCTTTCCTTCCACTCTGCATTTTTAATCTGAAATCATAGGTGCAGTACTGCGCCCAGAGCTCAGAAGCTGCTCGCGCTAATGAAATTCCCTGTTGCAAAATGTGCATAGAACAGTGGGAGTTTCGAACACTGATCAAAACACCCGGGCCTCTGTTTCACATCCAAGTTAGCCATCAAAACTCATTTTCTGCTTTATTTCTAACTTTTGTTATCCTATGCAATCTTGCATATCATTTAAACAAACCTGAGCATATGCATCTTTCTTTTTTGTTCCCTGGTAACTTACGTACTTAACCCCTTTCCTATAAAGTCTGCCAAAACAACATTAAAAATAGATTACTCCCCCCACAAAAACCCTGCATGTAGTGCTTCAGTTACAGTGATTTATTATACATGAAAAATACAACAACCACCCCTTCAAAGGTGAATATTTCCCCCCTTCCTTTGGTAGTGTTCAGATGACTATATATTTGAAATGCAGCTGTAGGCACAAAGACTTGTATTGGTACGAAAGTTAACAGGAAAATCAAACTTCATTCAGCCCCAGCTGCCCAGCCTTGCTCAACATTCATTTTCGGAACCACTTTCTGGCGTTCAAAAGGCTTTCATGGCTGCTATGTAAGAAAAAAGATGGTTTGTACAATATCTGGAGGAGAATGAGGTCAGAAAGGTGATTACAGGCAGAAATGGCACAAGTTGATTCAGTGAAAAAGAATAAGAAAAGTAATCTTGTAGCCTTGGCAGCTTTTGCTTATTGCACTGGAAGTCTGATGGCTGTAGGGCCATGTGATACTGGCCTTGGCCTCTCCTCATTACAAAGGAAATCACCATCACCGAGTCCTTTGGCAATTCTCAATCCTTTCATTTAATGTATACTCATAAGGTATCTGTTTTGATTGCCAAATAGATGAATTCAGGGCAGTCTCGAGCAGGTCGGGCACCCTGGTGCTGAGGGGCGGAGATCGCTCCGCCGTCCCCGCCCTTGCAGGGCGCAGCATGGTTTCCGCGCGGCTTTGCCGCGCAGCGCCCCACCTGCCGGCCCAGCGCCCTGGCACACCGCGCCACCGGGACTCTACTTAGAGCTAGCCCTGGATGAATTGAGTGGTTTGTCATGAACACAGAACAGACAATATGTCTGCATGCCTACTATGTGACTTCTTGATGTTTAAGTGAGATGGTGCAAAAAAGAGAGAGCAGGAAGTGAATTTTCAATGTATTGCAATAAGTTCCTAGGTCCGTCTGTCCTTTGGATTTTGGGCAGTATTCTACTAACGAGTCCTGTCAGAACAAGGATTTCCACTTGCACAGTGAGACTTCCCCCCTCTCTTTCCTCTGCATTTGCCCCACACCCTCTCCAAATCTGCTGCTGAGGGTTGGGGGAACTCTTAGATTTAGAGCAAAATGTGGGGCAGGGGAGGAAAGGGGGATAGCATCCCATTGTACAAGCAGAGATCCTTCACCTGACAGAACATTTGCTACGTTAGGATTCCATTCTGTTCCTAAAATGGAGATCAAGTGTAGACAGCCTCATGGAGAGCTTATCATGAAACTGGTCTACAGTGGTACCTTGGTTCTCAAACTTAATCTGTTCCAGAAGTCCATTCCAAAACCAAAGTGTTCCAAAACCAAGGCGGGTTTTCCCATAGAAAGTAATGCAAAATGGATTAATCTGTTCCAGACTTTTGAAAACAACCACTAAAACAGCAATTTAACATGAATTTTACTATCTAACAAGACCACAAGCAATAAACAATATACTGCAGTCACACAATCAATCAATCAATCAGTAGCTGAACTGGGTTCCACACAGTCAAAAAACAAAATAAAAAAGCCGTAAAAACAAAAATAAAATAGCAAAATAAATAGCAAAAACAGACAGACCTCAGCGTAACACTCAAATAGGAAGTGTAACACTCAAAACAGAGCACATTCAGCTTCCGAAAAAAGTTCGCATACTGGAACACTTACTTCCAGGTTTGCAGTGTTTGGGTTCCAAGTTGTTTGATTACCTAATCAATGCACAGAGGGGAGATTGTCCCCTTCTCCATTTTTCAGAAAACAACAATTTACTTTTATTTCTAATCGAGGAAGAAAAGCTGCAACTTTCGTTCAGGCTTTACATGTGAGTACAGACAACTCCCCATTTACACACAGGGCCAGATACCTGAAAGTGGTACCTGGAAATGGAGAGTCTACCTGGCTCAGAAGGAAACCCTCTCTGGAGCCCAAAGGGGACATCCTCTTCAGGCTCCATGTAAAACATGAATAAAATTTGAGGGGAATGAGCATAGAAAAGCCTTAGAATGCATATAACCTTGAATGAGAGAAATCTGCCTCTCTCTGTCAGATTTCATTTGTCGAATTCCTTCCTGACTATTGACTTTGGCTTTAAGAAAGAAATCAAGCTCCCTTCTCTTGTAAAAGCAGATGGAATTGCGAGATCTGGAACTCAAAGACCTTTAGGCCATTAGAGTGGTAGTTAAGTGCATTGTGCAACCGTTTTCTGGGGAAGACATTTCCATACCTCAGCACTATACAAAGGGAAAGCTCTTAGGTGAATTTCAGGAGTCGTGGTAAGTGAAGGGGTATAATGAAACCAGGCAAGCAGTCCTTCTGCCTGATTTTAAAATTTAATGAAATGTCTTCTCATTCTCTCATTAACATTATTATGTCAATTGTTCAGTTCTGCTGAAAAGCAAGATTTCAGTTTGACTTAGACCAGCCAACGTAGCAGTGCGCTTCAGGGTATTAATCAAAGCAAATTTTTGTAGCCTTTGTGTGTTAATCTAACTGGGTGTTTTGATCTCTATTATCTGAATTTCAGTAGTCTTAAGAGGTCAGCAGCATGGAGCTCTGGTGGTCTATGCTATTTAAAGTCTATTTAGAGAGTTCAGAAAGGCAATTTTAATAACCCAAGGCGATGAGCTAGGCATTTGAGTGGAGGTGGGTGTGGGTGGGAACTTGGAGGACAAATCCAGAGCTATTCTATCCCTTAATCTCAACAGTGCAATCCCATCCACAGCCATACATGTTCATAGGGATGTCTTTCCAGGTTGGTGTCTATAGGATTGAAATAAATTAACATTGATTCCAATGAACTTTATACAGAGTAATTTATCTTATTAAAGACACCCTCTTCAAAATATCCTAAAGCTATCTAAGCTTTAGGATTCATTTTTTTTCTATAGCAAAGGTGGGAAATTAATACATTTTGACATGTGTACTGTATGTGGCAAGGAAATTATAGGAAATAACGTTTGCAAAGGGTTGGTTTAAAGTACATATTCCTTGTCCGCGTATATTCTTGGTGTGCTGTTTACTAGATTATTTATAAAGGTTACAATTTAAGCATTACATGTTAATTTGATTTTACTGTAATAGGATCATTAACACACTTGCATTATAATTAATGGATCATACATTTTAAACATGTTTGACTTTGGCTGGATTCTGCCCTTAGATTCCACCCCTCCCTGCCCCACCAAACTTTTTCCTGAAGGTTCAGTATAAATAATACTGATTTTAAATCTTAAAAACCTACACAAACTCTTAAAGCTAAAACCATAAGCCAACAGTTTTATGGTTAAATCTTAAATCTCTGCTAACACCCTTTAGCTTAATCACAGCCACTACGGAAACACCAGAATATGCTTCCCCATTAGAGTTTTTGGTTGCAAGATATTGCAAGGACCAAAGAGTAATGATTGCATCATTATTCTTTAATATATAATTCAATAGCAGTTATGGATAAAACGGGCAGCACCAAGCAGAATAAAATATGAAGCCATAATAATAACTTGTAATAATAAGAATATATTATTTATACCCTGCCCATCTGGCTGGGTTTCCCCAGCCACTCTGGGCAGCTCCCAATTGAAAATTAAAAGCACAACAAAATGTCAAACATTAAAAACTTTCCTAAACAGGGCTGCCTTCAGATGTCTTCTAAGAGTCAGGTAGTTGTTTATTTCCTTGACATCTGACGGGAGGGCGTTCCACAGGGCGGGTGCCACTACCGAGAAGGGCCTCTGCCTGACTCCTTGTAACCTCACTTCTCAGAGGGAGGGAACCACCAGAAGGCCCTCGGAGCTGGACCTCAGTGTCCAGGTTGAATGATAGGGGTGATGCTCCTTCAGGCATACATTTCATCCCTCCACAAAGGCCTGAGGAAAGAGGTATGTCTCTGCCTGCCATAAGAATGAAAATAGGGTAGGGGCATGACACATCTTGTGGGGAGATATTGTGCGGCCATCACAATGAAAGTCCTACCTAACCCCCCTGCACTGCAAACCTTGCTCAGCAAGTGTATCACCAATATGACTTCCTCTGCAGATCTTAACGAAAGGGCAAGCTGTTATGGGAGAAGGCGTTCTTTCAGATGCTTAGCTTCCAAGTCATTTAGGGCTTTATGCCATCATAACCACCTTGTACCAGAACCAGAAGACCACTGGCAACCATGCAACTCTTAGAATTTGTGTTACATCCGAGTAAACAGGAGCACCCATTTGCACCCTGGCTATGGCATTTTGCAAAAGTTGTAACCTTCGGACAGTTCTCAAGGGCCACTCTACACATGCCACATTACAATAGTCTTATCTGAAGGTTAATGGCCTGGGAAATCTGTGTAATAGATAGACACACAATTATATTCTACCCAGTGGCTACCCCCAGGGACGTGGCGTGCGTTACGGGGGCGGGGCGGGGCACGTGTTTGGGGGGCGGGGTGTGCATTTGGGGGTGGGGCGTGCTGCGTGCAGGGTTGGGGCATGTATTTTGGGGGTGGGGTGCGCCACGTGTTTTGGGGGTGGGGCACGCTGCGCACAGGGGCGGGACGTGCATTTTGGGGGTGGGGCAGGCAGCCGTGATGGCGCCCCTGGGATGGCGCTGCCTGGGGCGGTGCGCCCCTACCGCCCCTATCTTCCTACGCTACTGATTCTACCAACTTGGCAAAGCTTCCAGACTCTTCCTACATATCAGAAGCAGCCCTAAAATCAAGCTCTGATATAAGCAAATAGCAGAAATGCCAAGAAAAATAGTATTAGAAAATAGTTCAGACAAATTTTCGGAGGGAGCGATGTATCAACACCATTTACTATATCCTCTTTTTCAATCTCCAGCTCTTATTTTATGTACTTCATGACCACAATGGTATATGTAAGCTAGCAAAGCTATCTAATACTTTTTCTTTCTCTCTGTGTGTAATAAATCAGGATAATCAAGTAAGTAAAATATCAGTGTCTCCATTTCAGCTATTTTTGTTTCCCTTTCCTTTTTTCCCTTAAGCAGCTGGACTGCTACATCTTTGGCCCAATACAGATCATTGTGTAGTGCAGGCTTTCCTGGTGATTTGATGAGTGTCTCAAGATCCAGCATGCAACCTGTGGCACATTCATCATTTAAACTCTGAATTATTTTTCAAAGCCTCTTAGCAGCAACAGCTGCTATGACAGTACAGTGTACCCAGCACACCTGACATCTACATTTGTCTATGCTTTGCTTCACCGTATGCTAACAGATTTCCCTCAAGCCTCCAACACACTGCTCTTTCCCCCCAGTGCTTGGCAGCCTCTCTGTTGCTGCTTTCATTGCTACTATTTATGGAGTTTGCTGAAATAACTTTCATAAAGGAAACTAGAAGAGACAAGTTGCTTTCCATATAGTGCTGGAAAGACATGGGGATTTTGCTGCTTGAGTTGGAGTGCAAATGGTGCCTCTCCTCCTACTAAGGCCCAATGCCTAAAAAATCTTGCTGCAGCATGCAGACACAAATGCCTGCCTTCATCTATACTCCTGCATCAGAGCTGGCCCAGTTTCCATTGCTTCCTGTAATGGCTCAGTTGGTTAGAGCATGGTGCTGATAACACCAATGTTGCCGGTTCGATCTCCATATGGGACAGCTGCATATTCCTGCATTGCAGGGGGTGGATAGATGATCCCCAGGGTCCCTTCCAACTCTAGAATTCTATGATTTTATGGAATCATAATATAAGCTTCAATGGCTCAGTTGCCCTCAACATCCTAGAACCCTGATGGGGAAATGTGACCCTCTAGGTCAGGCATCCCCAAACTGCGGCCCTCCAGATGTTTTGGCCTACAACTCCCATGATCCCTAGCTAGCAGGACCAGTGGTCGGGGAAGATGGGAATTGTAGCCCAAAACATCTGGAGGGCCGAAGTTTGGGGATGCCTGCTCTAGGTGGCGTTGAACTACAACTTCCATAATCTCTGACCCTTGACCATGCTGTGGGGGCCAAAGAGGGGGCATTATGGGTAGTGTCTCTAGGATCTGATGGATCCTAAGTCTTTCCTAGTGCCCCATCACAACCCCAAACCGGGAGGAAATTTAGACATGCCCCAGGTGAGAGGATATTACATGAGCGACTACTTTTGGATATAAGGTTTCTCTGTCAAGCATTGTATGCAAGTTTTGTTTGTTGAACTCAAACCATAAAGGCTTGCCTCCTTATAGGGGAGAGTAGCAGATGTTACTGAGACTGCACTGATTTGATATTTTGTGGCAGGGCAGTATTGGTGCCAAGACCCTCCTTTAGCAGGACTGCTAACTTTAAAGCTGGATATTTGTAGTTTCCTTGATAGTTGTGTCAAAAGCCAGGCTGTGTGTCCTCTCCAGTTAACTGGCTTTCCAGCACTGACAGGGCACAGAGTCAAGACATCATAATAGTGGCTAAGCAAGCCACCTGCTGTGATAAGTCAGTACTGTAGGTAATGCACTCCTTGCCGTGTTCCACTTGCTGTGCTCAAAGCGAACCCCCCCCCACACACACCTTACAGCAACTTTTAAAGAACTGTATGATCAGCCTTTAAGGTTCTTTGACATAACATTAAAAGCAACAGGGAGCCACCAGAATAGCATTTCCCCGACTGAGATATTGACGTGAACCAGAAAAGTCCTGTTGAGCTAAAGGAAAGCATTTTTTCGGTCTTTGACTGGCATACAACAAGGTGCATCTAAATGCTAGGGTCTCAAGTAAGCAAGCCACATGCTCTTTGGCCAGTCCTGAATTACTTTCGTAGACATCAGTGAGACTCCTTTGTGAGAATTACTCCAAAATAAATGGTTTGGGGTTGCAGCTTAATAGCCTGTTCCACAGCTCAGTTATGCTGAAGCACTTGGTTTTAAGACTTGGCCCTATTGAAGTCAATAAAACTAAATTGGTTTTAATACAAGCATTTTACATGGCCCACATTCTCCATCAGATGAAAAAAATGTGCCATTGATCCTTTGTATGGCTCCATTTGTGCAATAGCCTGCTGTCCTATATCTTTAACTTTCAAGTGCGGACAGTCTTGCCAATGCCACTAGCTTTGTCTGAAGTGGCTAAAAAAATAATAATTTCTCTTATACCTGAATTAGAAACTACAGAAGCATTGAAAACTATTGGTATTTGGGTACACATTTTATGTCTCCTCTTCTTCTAGAAGTCTTATCTTGGCCAAACATTTCTACTGTCCATGAAATAGCAAGTACATTGATTTAAATTTTAAATAACAAAGCACAAGATATCAGCCAATCTTGTCCAAAGTGATTTAATCTAAGTTTTAAAACATTTCTGGCTGACACCTCTTTTTCTAGAAAAATAGTACTGTTAATATACTTAAATACAGGTCAAGATTTTATACATACAGTATATATGTATAAAATCTTGAGCTATATACATACATCACCTAAAATAGAAGCCCTTTTCAGACTACATTTGTGGAGATTATGAACAGCAGGTGGAGAAGAGAGCATTGTAGTGGCAAGCTCTGCCTTCAGCCTATACATGTTCATTTGATGATAGAACTAGGTCAAAGGTGCATACAGTCATACCTCAGGTTGCAATTGCTGTGGGTTGTGTGTTTTCGGGTTAAGGACGCGCTGAATGGTTTCAGTGCTTTGCGCATGCACAAAAGTGCCAAATCGCGTCACGCTGCGGGTTGCGAACATGCCTCCCACACAGATCACGTTCACAACCTGAGGTTCCACTGTACATCTGTTCAAACATTGGGACATCTTTACTTGAATGGGATCCTGGGTCCATCTCCTATGCATGTTCATTCTCCTGCCCTCCATGTTGTACAAAAAGGCCTTTGATCATTAGACAGAAAGCACATCTTATGAAAAATTCTATGAAGGAAGGAGTGGGGGAAAGCTCAACTAGGTAGAAAGGCCATAAACAGTTGATACTTACCACCGGCAAACCACAAACCAGCTTGATACTGCCAAACAACTCAACACAATTACACCTAAAATGATGGAGACTAGAGAACCCTTGGAAAGCCTTCCAGAATCTGAAACAATGAAATGTTAAATTATACTTCTTAACTAGGTGGGTAGGTAGTTTTATGCTGCCAATGAGACTTCAGAGGTCCACTGTCATCACACAATTCATTTTATAATTCTCCTCTGCCACTGTTGCCAATGGAAACTCATACTATTTTGGCAGTAAGAGGGCTATGAGCACTATTTTGGATTTAGGTAGTCATGGCTGGTGGCAAGCTACATAACTGCGAAGTATACACAAAAAGTATCAAGTGTACAGTAGTAACGATTATTAAACAACAAACCAACATCAGAACTGGCTATGAATATAAAGAACAATTTTACCAGAGTCTGTATATAAACTCGTAAACCTACTGGACAATGAGCAAACTAAAGTGCAATGTGCATAACCAAGCCTGGAGCTACTCATAAACATATAATGAACCAGTCTCTCTCTCATTGCTATACTGGTTATGTATGCAGTAAGTATGTGACTACATGGCTGGAACAAACAAAACGTTCTTCAAATAGTCGTTCACTGGAAGCACAAAGCCATAAACGTAGGAGTGGTTGCGAGAAAGTGTTCTGCAAGTAGTCATTAGCTGGAAGCGCAAAGCCAAATGGTCGAAGCCAAATTGATGAGACCTGTTCTCCGGATATTAACCAGGTAGCAAGCTTCATCAGTCAATAATGTTAATCACTCAACATGGTTCGCTCAAGACAAAAGATCACAAAGAATACTCACAGGCAGTATTCTTTTAATAAAATGTATATACTGGTAATCTTTTCAAAGGCTATCTATATTTGACACCAGAATATTTTATGTCTTGAAAATTGAAAGACAACTCCCCACAAGCAATGGAATTCACTTGCAAAGTGTATCACTCCTCCTGCAAATGAGATTTTCTTTTCATATTCCATTAACTAATATAAAGATCAAATACAGAGGGAGACTGAGAGTGTTTCTTGCAGCTATTGTCTGTAAAAAATGTTCTAACGCCCCCCTCTCTACCCAGGGTCTCAGCTATTGGTCTGCCTTGCTAGGGCATGGGAGGAGAGGAGGAAAGTAGTGAATGGGTGAAAATACTTATTTTATTACATTTATATTTTGCCTTTCCTCCAAAAGAAGCCCAATATGTGGATTCAATTTACAGGTCAAACCACAGGACAATAACAGCAGACCAATCTCATATCTTATTTGCTAATTTTTTTGACAACAAAAGACCAGTTGATGTTGTCAATTTGACAATGATCTGGAAGAAACTTCCACCATACTGCAACATTTCACAGAAACAGACATTGGCTTGTACAGTTCTTGTAACACTCCTATTCACATGGCAAGGATCATTTCCTGAGGACTTCACACACACACACACACACACACACACACACACACACACACACACACACTTAATTGTAGGCTTCACCTCTGCCATGTCCATTAAATCAAGCACTTCAGCTCCTTTTCTGCATAGACAGTTGCGGTGGTTGGAAGGGAAGTAGAGCAGTGGCTCTGTGTGTCCATTTTGTCTGCACATGCACACTAGAGTCAAATTGGATCCAGGCCCATCCTTCCATTCCAATATCATTCCCAGAAACCCACAAGAGTGTCTGAAGCCAGAATAATTATACTGCTTGTCTTCCCAAGGTTTCGACAGAAGATAAAAAGGAGACAATGACACACCAGGGACAGTTACTAGAAACCAAGGACTCTTGGAGCATATGTTTCCAGGGGGTCAGATCTTCTATTACACCAGTATGGGGACGAGCCCGACCATTAGGCAAAGTGAGGGGGTCACTCCAGGTGGCTGATACTCAGGTGGGGAAGCTGGGCAGTGAAATGTTGGGAGCACACAGTTACATGTGGTCTGCCCTGCACCTCCTAAGTTAAACTGCTCTTTCAGGTGTGATGGATTGTGCTGTCCCATTGCCAATGTTGTGCTGTCCCATTGCAAATCCAGTTGGCTTCTGTGCATGGAATGGGGAAGAGCACCATCCCTAGCCTTCATCTCATGTAGCAAAATATATTGGGCTGGCCCTGACCAGTACATAGGAGCCACAGGAGGTGGGCAGGTCACATGATTAGTCCAATAATGGTACTGCATATTATGGGTATGGAGTGGGACCAAACATTACATCACAGAAGTGGGGTTTGTGTTTTTTTATGTTGGTGCACCTTGAGGAAATCATTCCTTCTAATACTCATCCAAGTCTGCCCATCCATGTGCTTATGTAGCCAGAACAGCAAAGGAATTGGCATACTTAGGGTGACCCAGAGGTATATGCACGTGTGCAGAAAAGTTGCAAGGAAAAGAACTAAGGGTGGAGGGGAAACTAAAACATAAGAACTCAATGACAATGAATGTTGAAAGATTGCAGCTCCCTTCATAGGAACTCCTGAATCAGGTCAATGGCCCATCTAGTCCAACATCCTGTTTTCACAGTGGCTAACCAGATGCCTGCAAGCTGGACATGAGTGCAACAGCACCCTGCCCACTTGTGATCACAGCAACTGGTATTAAAAGGCAAGATGTCGTTGATAGCCTTGTCATCCATGAATGTGTCCAATCCTCTTTTAAAGCCATCCAAATGGATGGCCATACATTATTCACATGTACAGGGCAAGTGTGGGCTGCCCTCAAAGTCACACTTCTGCTCCTGTCCCCACCATTGCCAAAGTTGAGAGTAATTTCTGCAGCGCAGAGCCTTGTTTAGGTGTGGAGCTCCTTGGATAAACAACCCCTCAAGCCTTAGGATTGCCAATAATACACTGCAACATTTTGATGCAGGGCCCTGCTTGTTGGCCTATCAAGATTCTTTCAAAGATCAGTGAAATGAATAGTCTATATTGTAAATGCAATATACCATGCAAAAGTGCTGGTATTGTGTAAGCATATAACAATAATTAAAAGCAAAACAAAATGCAATCAAGAGGTTTTTTTCCCTCACTAGAAGAAGACAATTAAGAAGATTAATCCCAAAACAAGTGTTAGGAAGAACAGAGTCATCTGAGGAACAGAACTGCAAGCTATTTGTTACAGGTTGAATGGTTATTAGGCACATTAGACAAATGAAGTAAGGAATAATTAAAACAGTGCCATCAAAAGGTTTTTAACAACTTAATGGAAAAAGCAACTATCATGCTTCAAACCAAGGACAAAAGAAACAAGACACCAAAAAGACCCAAGGATTTCTATTTCACATTTTATGTACAGCAATAGGCTTATTTTTGACAGATGTTGTTGCCTTCAGACAACAAATTTCACAGGTTTACAGTAGCCTCCCTTCTACTCCAGCTTCCACACTTCCCATTTAATTTGGAACAGGACTCCAGGAAGAGGTGTGTGAGGTAAAGCATTCCTCCTAGGGCAAACTGGGTTGAAACAAAACTAAGATACAGTATGCCTTAGTCAAAACTGTCAGTTTCAGAATGATTTTTTAAAAAATTCTAGCATGAGGGACAGTCTGCAGTTGCGGTCTTAATGTTAGATGTGGACCAACTAGTCCTGGCTTCTAAACTCATTTGGCCATAAGGCTCGTTAGATAGCTTTGGACGATCTCAGTCAGACCTACTTCACAAGGGTGGTTGTGATGGGAAGATACCAATGTCAGCTGCCCTGAGTTGCCTGGAGAAAGCAGAATTCAAGTGTAATAAATAAGAATAATTTAAGATATCCTGGCATATCCCAAGTATGAATGGAGGTTATGTGAGTGCACAGCATAAAATATTATTAGACGTCTTACAGATGTTAAGAGCACTTTAGTTAGAAGTCTGAAGTTGCTGGAATAATGTAATTTACGCTAATCATTTTTCAATTGCTCTACAACACTACTGTACCAATCATTTGCAACTTGGGATGCTCTTTTGGGCTAACAAGCAAATTACAGGCAGCTCAAGGTTTGCTTTAGTTATCTCATCCAGACTGCCTTCACAGTTCTGTATTTTTATTCTGGCAACAGCAGGTGATTCCACAAGTTTACTTGGAGAGAAAGGCTGGTGAATTTGACTTATCTGCTTATGATGCAGATCTGCATAGCTCATGGCCCACCAGGATGAATGTAGCTCAAACAGCCATGTTGAATGCAGCTCAATCCCTGTGACCTTTCATATAAGTGCCTGCTTAGAATTCAAACCCAAGGTCTGCAATAACCCTGGAGCCAGAGTCCTTCACTTCAAGAAATGAGAATAAGGACTCGGAAGCAGAAGAGGGAGAGCATGTAGGGCCAGCCCCAGAAGCACTTCCACCAGATATGCCTGGGGTGTGGTGCCGGTGCTCCTCTGGCCTGAGGATTCTGCATTGCTGCCCTAAGTCTCCCTTCCTGACAATTATTTTTTATTAATTTTCCAAATTATTACAAATCGTTACTGAATTGATTCAATTTAATACAATTTCCAAAACCGGTTTCCCAGTGTCCTTACAAGATATGTCCAAGAGATTGCCACCCTAAGTCTCAAAGATCTCCATCATAGACATCCCAGTGAAACCACAGTCTCCCCTGCTGGGGCCTTTTAGCGAAAAGGGATGGCTGTAGGGATGCAGCTGTTGCTGCTATATGAGGCTCGGTCTCAGTTTGATGCTTGCTGAAGTAACATTAGAGCCCTGCTCCACATCTAGCCAGATGCCTGCCTAAGATCAGTGCTTTCCTCACAACAGGGCCAGGGTGTAGGCTGAAAGCATCTGGAATGCTAAGTAAAGGGTTAATGCTTAAAGGGCTGTAGAACTCTGTGATGTCATACCCCAGAGGCGGTTATTTCAGTTGGTTCAGTTATGGCAGTTATTAACAGTTAGAGCAGCAGGTATTTTCTGTTACACTGCTGTCTGCCTCAGAGTTAGTCAGTCTGTTACAGTATTTATTTTAAATACAGATCTATGCAAGGTGTATTAACAACATAAACACCTACCTGCATTGTATATACTGTATTTTAATCCGCAGGTGCAAGTACAGCAAGTAAAAGTTATTTGTTATTTAAACTTTAAAAGAGAGTGTCTTGCATAGTTCTATAGAAACTAGTTCTATAGGGAACTAATTTAAAAGACCAAGGCTCTCTTCAGCATAACTCTATAAATGGGAACTAGAATTTAATTCCCACACAGAGTGCATACCCTCCAACATTTCTCTGATGAAAATAGGGGTGTCCTATTCCATCCTCATCATAATTTTATCATTTATATGCTGCCCATCTGACTGGGATGCCCCAGCCATTCTGGGCAGCTTCCAACATTTATAAAATCATAATACCGATAAAACATTCCCTATACAAGGTTGCCTTCAGATGTCTTCTAAAAGTTGTATTTCCTTGGCTTGGGGGTCACATAACTCCATATGCTCCAATGTTTCTCCGATGAAAATAGGGGCATCCTAAGGAAAAGCGGGACATTCCACAATGGAACCAGAAACCGGGACGGCTTCTGTAAATCCGGGACTGTCCCTTGAAAATAGGGACACTTGGGGAGGTCTGAGAGTATATAACCATAAGTTGTGCAGACCAGTTCTGCAGTTAGCAGCCTACACTCCCCCTGCTCCCACCACCACCCTCCCTGGTACCTCTGGTGGTTGCTTCCAGCTCAAGAAACACATGTACGTCCCCTTAAGAAGCTAATTTATACCAAGGCAGCCCATTGTTCCACTTAGCTCAGTAAAATCTACAGTGGCTGTCCAGTGTTCCAGACAGGAATCTCTCCCTACCTCACCTAAAGGTGACAGGGATTGAAGCCAAGACCTTTTGCATGCACAGTATGTGCTCTGCCACTAAGCAATGGCCCTTCTCTCAAGAAACTAATTTTTGACACTCTTCCTTTGAAGAGAACCACAGGAGTGCTGCACCACACACCAGCTCTCTGTGGGCTAGATTGCAGTCATCTTGTACGCAGACAGTTCTTTTCAGAGACCTCTAGTGGGCATGGCAGTTACGTTTATCAGCCACTCATCCCCTTTTTCTTCAGTTTAGAACCATAATAACTGTCTGGGCCTAAACCCTTTCCATTTTAGTGTAAAAATAACTAACCAACTAGCTGTTTACTGATTGGAAAAGCTAAGACTGAGGCATTTAATCAAGCACAAAAGGGATTTATGGCATGTAAAGGAATATAAATGCAGCCTGGCTGTGTGGGCCACCCGCTGGTTCAAAAATTGTTATTAATTATCCAAGGATTATACTGAATTTCATATGGTAGCACAAATCCTGGAATTACCATACGTAGATGATATAAAAGGGAATGGGGAAGTTTCTCTAATTCCACCAGTGAGGGTTATTGCTGCTGCTGCTGTTCAGAAGAAGAAAACGTCAGACATGTTTCCCCACACCTTTGTTCATAGGAGCCAACTCCTAGTGGCCGAGGTACTTTTGCCCCTCACACCCTCACAAAAAATATTTGAGCCCCCCCCCAAGTTAATGGACATTGCCATTAAAATGGTGTGTGTGTGTGTACACACACACGTGCCGTGTCATGTGATCAGTTATCACATGGGCCCCTCCAGTATTTTATTAAAGTTGGCACCCCTGCCTTTGTTACACTATCCAAAACTATGAAGATTGCCTGCCTTGGACTCTCAACACCCGAGTTCTTATCTCTACTTACCCAGGAAGCAGACTTGAGCCAGTCTCTCTCTCTTTGACTAACCTACCACAGTGGTTGGTTTGTGTTCTTTATGGTGACCCTTACATTTAGAAGACTGCTGTGATCATTCAGTGTTGATAAGTATAAAACAACAGAAGATACTTAGAATGGTTCTCACATAAATGACTACAGCATGTGTGAATGACAGAGAATGACTTTGAGATTGCCTCATTGTTTTATGTTGCTAAATTCTAACCAGCAAAGCAGTGGTCACCTCACCTCTGCATGTTTTCCCGTCTTCTGCCAGTTCATAGGGATCTGTGCAAAGACATTGGAATGAGCCTTGGGTGTTGACACATTGAGCTGAGGAGTGGCATGGGGGGTTGGTTTTGTTTTCACATTCGTTGATATCTAACGAGAAACACAAAAGTTAAAAAAGTTTAAAAACCAAAGGGTATTTCTAGAAGGCAGATCCTAAAATATGCTGCATTTGCACAAAACGATAAGCTACTAATTATGGCTTTAAAAACCCAGATATGCATGGGCAGCCTGCACTAGCACCAAGAGAGTTCTGATGGAAATAGAAACAGGATTAGAAATTGCTGTTGTTTGCTTATTTTTCCAGAACAGAAATCAAACTTCCTTTTTTGGATGTTTTGCCTCTATTTTAGGTAGGGGGAGCTGAGTACTTGAGTTTCTTACATTTCAAAGCGGCCCTCATGCCTGAAAAGGTTTGGGGAGCTGCTGTTGTAAAGCATTTGAATAAAAACCAAGATTTGTTCAACCAGACACTTTTTTTAATTGATTTATTCTTAATTTGCTTCGCTGTGGTTGGATCTAGACACATCAAAGGAGCGTTTCAGTTTAAAGCATTGTAAATTTAAACAGGGAAAACAGGTAGAGAAAAACGGGACTCCATGTCACCATCTGGTGGCACAATGTTATATTGCACATACAACGCATATCAATCCCTTTTTCTTTACCAGTCTAGCTGAGTCCTAGCTGAGCCATGTGTGTGCAATACATTGTATAAACACACATGGAGCAAAGGAAGAGCTAACTGAACTAACAGCCATGTAAGCAGCCTAGGATTGTGTTTTTCTTTTGATTTAGTGCACTTCCCATTCTACTGCTTGTTTCCATACATAGTCTGCTGTACGTAGTTTAACATATGAACCACATATTGGAGAATAAACGACTGATTTATGCAAGTTTTTTTCTGTTCAGCTTGTTGCCAGAATATTAATCTGCTAGGGGGCAAAAGATTATTATAATTCATCTCTTTCTTCACTTCACAACTAGGTGAAAAAAATTCAGGGGACTCACAGGATGTGACTAAAAGAGAGAGTTACAATTCCCTATCCCTATTTCATTTCAAGTGTTCCATTATCTGAATCACTGTCTCTTCCAAGCAATGTTGATAAGCAGGCCTAACTGAGTACCAACTGTAGCTCCTGCATGCAAATGAATCCACCTGTTGTAATGTCTTCCCCAGTATGAGCTTGTTAAATTTCTCTCTCTCTCCTGATGCTTTCCTCCCCCTTAAATTAGGTTGAATATGCATGTGCACAGACACGCTGGGAAATGCTACGTACGGTGACTTGTAGAAATGTAATGTAAGAGAGAGTCAAGTCCTAAATTGATGCAATGCATTGAAATGAACTCATGCAGTTCTTCGCTTTCAAGGCATTGGAAGGGGGATTGAGTGCCTGCAGTGCTTGATTTACTAGATCCAGTAGGAAACCATCTGTGCTAATAGTTTTTATAATGCGAAGGAGGGGATCAGGATAGTAACTCAAAGAAGAAGGCAATCTTTCTTTCTGGGGCTTCCCAGTGTTAAAGGTGGGGGACAATTTGTCCAGCTCACATTTTAAGGCATTCTATTTCCTTCACAGTTCCCAAACCAGACTTGATCATGTCCTTTCCTTGTCCATGTACATAAGTCAATTGGATTGGCCCTTGGATTGTACTTCAGCACTGGCAATAAGAAATACTCTCCTACCATATCTGAAAGAGCAGGTGTGGTGCAAGCGACAGGGCACAGACAGCGGTTGTTGGTATTTATATTGTATTTGCGTTATAAATGTACCGTGTTTCACAAAGAATAAATGGTATTGGGGAAAGTTGGGAGCTGGCAGTTGGCTGGTTATTTTCTTGGTTGATTCTTTGATTAAGAACAGAGTGATGACCTCAAGCAGATGCTGTCAGGAGGAGTTTGTGAGGACAGGCAAGCTACGCATTAATAACTTATGCACTGCTATGAAGAAGTTTTGAAAACAAAAGGGACTAAACCCTCTCTTGGGCTCAAGGGAGAGAAATGCATTTCAAGTCTTGCATAAGGCTTCTTTTTTATAAATCACGAATAGCTAACAGCTGTGTCCTCCAACATTTCAGTGCCACAGCTTCCCCACCCAAAGATCAGCCATCTGGGGTGGCCTCCTCACTCTGCCTAATTGTGGGACAAGTGCCCCCGCCCCCCAAATACCGGTGTAGTAAAATATCTGACCACCTGGAAGCATATACTCTTTGAGCACTCCTTTTTTTGTTGTTTCCCCAACTTTGTCAATGAAGAGACAAATAATAGTATAGTTGGTGGGGGGAGTTTATTTGTGGAAAGAATGCCCACATCCCTGGGCATGCCTCAATGCATTTTGTTCTATATTTCTGGTGCAACCAACTAAAAATGCAGCAATATATGTTTGAAAAAGGTGCTACGGTAGCAGCAGAAAGCTTTTTCTTTCCATGAGAGAGAGAGAGAGAGAGAGAGCTGTTCAAATGCAGTCTTATTTTATTTCTCCGGCAAAAAACTTGGATATGGATATCCTAGCTAAACCTTGTTAATGCCTGCTGCTAATTAAATCGTACAAGCTTTTTAGTTTTTCAAAATGCAGACACACAGGCCCTCCATGGGCATTAAAGCACCCTATGATTCTGTGAATCCTATTGCTTCCTTTTGATCTGTATTCCTTTACACTGAGAGCAAGAAGGAGCTTGGTCAGGCAAGCTGCCCAGTTTGGGTTATGTTTTAGTTGCATTCTGGGAGACTTGGCTCAGTTTGTTGCTTAACTCACAAATATATGGAGCAGAGTAATGGTTTGTGGGGACGATCATGTCTTTTTTAAAATAAGGGACCAGGGATGATTTGTGAGATCAGAGTAAAGCGAAGAAGGAAGAGTACGCTTATATCTTTTCAAATCTCTTTGCAATTTGTTTCACGTTTTTGTCTCAGTAAGCCCTGGAACGTGTGGATTCTCAGGCTCTACAGCTAGAAACTGTAAGTAAGCTGAAAAAGAAAATTATTGATGGCAGCATCAACAGTGACCCCAGAAGATAAATGAATTTTCACAATAGACTACAGGATCTAAGTTTATTCAGCCCTCTAAAATTATTCATGTTTAAAAATTCCAATGTCGCAATGCCATTCTTACTAGAAGTTACCAGACAATACTTAAAAACCATAGGCACCTTGGCAGACTGGTGCTTTCAAATTCCATTTCCCCTGTATACAGCACAATTGTTCTTCTCCTAATAGCGCATATCCTTGGTGGCATGAGTAGGTGACAATGAGTTTCCCTGCCTCTGAACAATGGACAAAGTCACCATGTTCCACTCTTGCTGGGAAACCACAATTCAACTCTAGAAGCAAAAACATAACATTTTTTTAAAAAAAGTAAACATAATTAGTGTACAGTAGTCAAAACTGCATATGCAGTTTTTATTAAGATAAATTTGCACTAAAATGCTGGTGAATTTTCATGAGAATTAAAAACAAAACACAAATTGCTGCAAAATGTGGAGTACTGAATTTAAGGGTGGAAAAATGAGCAACTCAGAGAACTGAAATTCCTAATCTTGACTGAAGATATTCTAGGACCACTCTTGGTAAGCAATTATAGGAGTTGGACCCCGCTGTAGGACAGGGTAGAAATAATAAGTTTATTATCCAGCCACATTTGGAGAGCTGCAGCTTTTCTAGCCCTGTTCAAAGGCCTCAGATGATGAATTCAGAGTCTGGGCCAGGGGTCAGCAAACTTTTCCAGCAGCAAGCCGGTCCACTGTCCCTCAGACCTTGTGGGGGGCCGGACTATATTTTTTTTTGGGGGGGGGGGAATGAACGAATTCCTATGCCCCACAAATAACCCAGAGATGCATTTTAAATAAAAGGACACATTCTACTCATGTAAAAACACGCTGATTCCCAGACCGTCTGCGGGCCGGATTTAGAAGGAGATTGGGCCGCATCCGGCCCCCGGGCCTTGGGGACCCCTGGTCTGGGCGATTGTAACCTCTCATACCCTTTCATTCCTTTTGCCAAATGCAGGAATGAAACACAGCTTTGCCTGGTGGCAAGAAGATACTCAGACCATTTCATCCCAGCTGTCAAAACCTCCAGCATGTTCCTCATTTCTAAACATTCCAAATATTTGACAAAAGCGAGGATATTAATTTTTTGAATTACCTGGGTGAAACGTTTCCTGCCAAGCTCCTAAATGAATGCTGGGTATATTTTCACAAGGCTCAAAATCTTTAGGAAATTTCCCAAGTATGAAGGCATCAAGGGGCACTTCAGTGAGACCTGTGTTATCACAGATTAAACTGGATAAGGAATATTTTCTGAGTTCCCGCCTTTGATCTTCAGTGAAAACATTGTCGTTTTCCCACCAAAATCTATTTAGAAACAAGACCAAGAAATATTGCAAGACAGGAGTGTAGGCCACAGTATATTATGTTCCACCACTTGGGCCCACCTAGATATCAAACTACTGAAACAATTGGCAATCCTGTTTCAAAGTTTGTTTGTTTTTTGTTTTTGTTTTAACCAAAACCAGTTTAATAAATATCCTTTTCAGGTATTCTAATCCCCTGTATGATTAGAATTGCAAGAGGGACAGCAAAGACAAGTGGAGAACTGGGACAAAGGAATTTCAATAGGGACAAATGTAAGGCATAAAAACCAGCAGCATAAATATAAGATGGGGGACACCTGGCTTACTAGTAGTACACGTGACAAGGATCTAGGGGTCTTAGTAGACCACAAGTTTATTATGAGTCAGCAGTGTGATGCAGCAGCATAAAAAGCTAATGCTATTCTAGGATGCATCAACAGAATTATAGTGTCCCAATCAAGGGAAGCAATAGTCCCTCTCTAGTCTGACTTGGTCAGACCACACCTGGAGTACTGTGTCCAGCTCTGGGCACCACAATTTAAGAAGGATATTGACAAGCTGGGATGTGTGCAGAGGAGGGAGACCAAAATGATAAAGGGTCTGGCAACCAAGCCTTATGAGGAACATTTGAGGGAATTGGTTATGTTTGGCCTGGAAAGGCAGAGACAGAGAGCAGCTATGATAGGCATCTTCAAATATCTAAAAGGCTGTCACATGGAGAATGGAGCAAGCTCGTTTTCTCCAGCTCCAGAGGATAGGACTCAAACCAATGGCTTCAAGTTACAAGAAAGGAGATTCCAACAAAACATCAGGAAGAACTTTCTGACAGTAAGAGCTGTTCAGCAGTGGAACAGGCTCTCTCGGAAGATGGTAGACTCTTCCATTAGAGGTTTTTAACCAGAAGTTAGATCTGTCAGAATTAGGGTCCTAATGCCCCCTCCCCCGACTTTCCTGGTATGCATGCCTGGTCTCTCAGACCCCAGGGCATGTAAAGACTTCAGCAGAGTGTTTGCAGCAAATGAAGCACATGAACAGCTCATTCCATCAGCAAATAAGCTTTACTGAAGCATTTCAATAAGCATAGTGGTTACAAGTCCTCAGCCAAATCCCTGGCTGGGGGCATAGATTAAAAAAAGAGTTTCAGAGAGACGCCAGTGAACTGCATAGCTTGAGAAAGAAAATGAAAGAAAGAAAGAAAGAAAGAAAGACTCTCACACCTGTATGCAGCCATATAAAGAGGGCTCAGACAGCCTGGAACCTTCCAGTCAACAATGCATACTACAGTGGTGCCTCGCTTAACGAATGCCCTGCTTAATGAAATTTCCGCTTAACGAAAGGATTTTTCGAGCGGAGGTTGCCTCGCTAGACGAATTCGTTTTATGAAAAAAATCGTCTAGCGAATCGCGGTTTCCCATAGGAATGCATTGAAATTCAATTAATGCGTTCCTATGGGCAAAAAAAATTTCAAAAATAAATTTGATGCATTCCTATGGGATTCGCTAGACGAATTTTTCGTTATAAGAAAAGACCCGTGAAATGAATTAAATTCGTCTAGCGAGGCACCACTGTAATGAGAAAGGACTGCTGAGTCACAGGCTGCTGAGTCACTACAGTACATTTTGGATCTATGAAACACTCTAGGTCATTTTTAGACTGGAACAGTCATGTATGATCTAGTTGAGGTTCCGGCGTTGCAGGAAGTTGTACTAGACGACCCTCAGGGGTCCCTTCCAATTCTACAACTCTATGATTTTATAAGTCATCACCTTCCATGAGTTGAAGGCAGATGTTTCAAGCACAGTCCCTACTTTATTCATGTAGGTGCCCTGCATGTTAGAGCCCAGGAAGAAGAGCAGGTTTGTAACATTGTGCTGGAAGCTTACATAAATAGAAAAAAAAACCCTCCCTCCTTCAGAAATTAACCTCTTTACTCATGGAGGTTGACAGGGACAGCAGGGTGGTAGTGGGAGGGACAGAGACAGCTCACTCTCCCTCATCATGTGATGGCTAATAATGCCTAAGCAGAGCTAATGGAAGGAACAATACAAGTAAACTTACCGATCACCATCTCTCAATGCTTTCATTTGTTTTCCAATTATGCATGCAAACAGCGGACCTGTTCTGGCATCTGGAAGCATGCTTTCTACTATGCCCGCTAGCCACAAATCCATCTTGTCAGGGTGTTTGTACAGTCCCATGATTTTTTGCACCGTCGTCCTGTTCTGTATCGCTTTTGTCAGGTCACTTTCCGTCCTTAGCCTTGGCAGGTCACAGAATTCTCGCCAGTCATTGTAGCCTACAAATATGGTATTCGTAGAATGAATCAAACAAGGTTTCCCAACAGAAGAAGAAGAGACGAAGAGTTTGGACACCCTGTGAGGTGGGTGGGGCTGAGAGACTTCAGAGATGTGTGACTAGCCCAAGGTCACCCAGCAGCTGCATGGAGCAGAGACACGAACCCGGTTCCCCAGATTAGGAGTCTACCGCTCTTAACCACTACACCACACTGGCTCTCCAGGAGCCCTGACAACTTCCTGTGATAGCTCTGCCCAATTCCTAAAGTGCTTGATGCAAGCCTACCTGCAGTGATACTCTTGGACCTGGAATCCCTTCCAGGTCCAAGAGTATCCCTGAAATATGCGAGGCATGATCCTTAGAGGTGAATGGGAGCAGTGTGGAGGAATGGTTAGAGTTCTGGACTAGTACCTGGGAGCTATGAAGCCTGTGGGGTGACTTTGGCCATAGCCATTGCCTCTCAGCCTAACCTACCTCAAAGGGTTGTTGTGAAGATAAGCTGGAAAGGGGGTTAGAAGTGTTTATGACGCCTTGAGCTCTTTGGGGGAAACATGAAATGCAATAGCAAATAATAAAATAAATTATTACTAGTGGTCTGCTGGCCTCCTAAAAAAAGGTATTTGTCACATTAATGTCCCAGCCATCTTTTCAGAGTGCTTATCAAATGCAATCTCCATAACAACTTTGGAAGTAGACTAGGTTGAGAGACAATGATTTGTTGCAGGCGGGGGTGGGGGAAATCATGAAATGTGCTTATTTCTATGTATTATTATTATTAATACCCCACCCATCTGACTGGGTTTCCGCAGCCACTCTGGACAGCTTACAGCACATATTAAAAACTGTAAAACATCAGACATTTAAAATTTCCCATTACAGGGGCTGCCTCCAGATGTATTCTAAAAGTCAGATACTGTAGTTGTTTTATTTCCTTGACATCTGATGGGAGGGCATTCTACTACTGAGAAGGCCATTAGTGGCTGAGTGGGGATTTGAGATAGGTCTCCCAAATCCAAGTCCAGTGCCCTATCCATACAGCCTCAGCGGACTGGTGTCTTGCTTCAAATTAAGCTCTGTGAGGCAGTAAGTGGATGCTTTATATAGGGTGTATTTTATGCTTGCACCAGTACAGCATTATGATATACCAGCATTGCATACAAGTGATTCTGGTACCATAGGAAAATATAATAAGACAAATGTAGATATTCTTGAGTACTGGGATTTGTACTAAACCTGCTTTGGTGTTATACAGCCCAGTGCACAAACCAGTCAATAGATCTGTTCTAGCTCTATTTTGGAATGGGTGGCTGATGATGAGAAGCTCTCTGTGCCTGTTTTAAGGACTAAATGTAGCCTGGCTTGAAGTGGGAGAACAGGCTGTGTTCTCCTAATTAAGATAACAATGTATACCATGTTAATAACATAACATACATAATTTGTAAGAGGTTTGGAAGCTGTTGATAATGACAAACTGAAGTTGTAGATTAAAATGTTCTTAAAGGCTTTAACTAAGCAAGAAAGAGTGTGAGAAAGTAAAACTATTTTCAGCTGCTATTAAAATGAAACAAACAACCACAATGTATTGACTGCTAATATAATAATGTTACATTCTAGTAATTCATTGGGTTGTATCCAATGGTGCCTTAGAGGACAGCACTTCCATTTCTAGAAGTCAGGCCACCTGATTTTGGCTGACAACCTCAACCATTTACTGTAGCCCTCTGCACCACAACCCATTCTGTTCCAGAGGGTCCCATATCCCTCATGAACAGCTGGTGGGGTGGTTAAGAAGGTAAGAGGGATCAACAAAATCGGGCTTTGCTTTGCACACACAGAAGTCTCTTCTATTAATCTGGCCAGGCCACTTTGGCTAGTGAGGCTGTTTCATACAGTCCACACTCACCTGTCCTTCACCTAATATCATATATGATGGGTGGGGCTTGGCCAAAAGGGGCTTCACAGGGACTTCAAACCAGCACTGCCTGCAAAGCCCTATTGCCCAGTGCTATGATATAAGTCGCCTAGAGGCTTTGGCACAGGCAACATGCAAATCCTGCTGCTGCTGCTACTACAAGAAGATGTATTTTTAAGTAACGCAGTATACCTGGGAGTCCATGATCACGTCCCCGCTGTAAATCTAATGATGCTAAATCCAAAGAGCCATTATGAGACAACACAAATAGCTTCTTCGTTAGCTCCTCATTCAGCAACTGATCCTGTACCTGTAGTTTTGCAGCAGTTGCCAAAGTTCCTCTTAGCAGGGGATCCAAGCCACCTAAGAGTACAAAGATAAGGTTACAAAGATAAGGTAGGAGAGGGGGAGAGGCGGGCCTCTCCATCACCTCTGCTGAAAGACCAACAGCTTTTGGGTTCCTGCTGCCCTTGAAGTATTTCCATCCCAGCTGGTAGTTACAAAACCTCTGTCAAAAATTGTGCTGGAGTTTTCTTTCCCCTTCCTCCCTCCCAGTCCATTTTTGTGTGTATCATGTCTTTTAGATTGCAGGCCTCAGAGCAAGGACTGTCTTATCATTGACATTTGAAAGTGTCTGTCTTATCATGGGTCTTTTGGAGTGAGAAACAGGATAAAAATGCTTTAAATAAATGTGTGCAGCCACAAATCCAGCACTATATTAAGATAAGTGCAAAAGTCTTTATTTTCATCCAGCCGGCTAAGGACCCTTCACTAACTATGAATTGTCCTTTAACAGCTTTGCATGCATTTTTCTTCTAGTTTTTTTAAAAAAACCCTAAACAACAATGATTTAAAGATAGTAACATCTTCCACTGAGTATTGTTAGGCAAATAATAGCAATATTATTTGCATTATTTTTCTTTATCAAATGTATAAATAAGTGAACTATAATTCTCTAGAGAAAGACAAGTACTATTTATAGCATGTTTTTTAAACTTGAATTTTTTAAAAATATTTTTATTAAAGTTTTCAGGTTTCCATTTCCACATTAACATCTTTTATTATACCCATACATTCAATGACTTCCCTCTTTCCCTTCCAAGATTCCTTTAATTTACCCATAATTCCTACATATTCTTATATATCCATCTAAATCGGCTTCCCCCATCCTCATTTTACACCCTTTTAGATATGTAATACTGTTGAAATTACCTTAATACTGCCAGCGCTTTCAACTGTGTACAATTTTTTAATGGATTGCAGCCAATTAAGCCCTACTCAGACCCACTGAACTGAATGGATGTTAGATGTGATTAATTTAAGTCCATTGGGATCAGCAAGTTTACTCTGATCTTGATTGGATTGGATGCAATCATATGGAAACTCTTTATTAAGATAAGGCTGCAACCTTATCATATTTATCTGGGAGTAAGATTTATTTAATAGGGCTTATTTCTGACCAGATATACATAGTATTGTGCTGTAAACCTAATAATAACAACAACAGGGCTCCAAGGGGCCTTCTAGTGGTTCCCTTATTGCAAGAAGTTGAAGCTACAGGAAACCAGGCAGAGGGCCTTCTTGGTAGTTGTGCCCGCCCTGTGGAACACCCTCCCATCAGACGTCAAAGAGTTAAACAATTTTATGACCTTTTGTAGACTTCTGAAGGCACCCTGTTTCGAGAAGCTTTTAATGCTTGATGTTTTGTTCCTTTATATTTTGTTGGAAGCTGCCCAAAGAGGCTGGGGAAACCGAGTCAGTGGGGTACAATAATTATAATTATTAAAACAGAAAGGCTACACAAACCTTTCACTCTTCTCCCTCCAAACTGTAATTCATTCCACAAGCCTAGTTTATCCACACAGGTAAAATAAACTGAACTGAATATTTCAATTTATTTTGGTTTTTTTATATGACTTTGGAAATGCTAGTCAAGAAGAGAAAAACACCTCAGCACTTGCTCTTCATGGACTGTTGAACAGTCTGAACAATGATGAAATCAAGACAAAATCTCCCCATGTTTTACAAGAATCCAGTTGCTAATAACTTTGCAGTAATTCAAGAAGATGTAATAGTATTAAACAAAGTACCTTCTTTAATAAGTCTCCATGGGGTAAAAAAAGCTTCGTGCAATTGAAGATTAGGAAGATTTGGATCATTCTGATACTGTACGTCGAGTCTCTTTATGACTGGATGAATTGCAGCATGGCCAAAGCGAAAAGCTGCCGTAGTAAATACATTGGATACTGAAGGATTCATTGTGGGAACATAGCCTTTATAAGCACCAATGTATTGGTTAAAAGCACCTGGTCCAATGATTTTTGGTATGTAGTCTCTTAGGGTAATAATCTGGGGGGGGGGAATAAGGGAAACCAGAATATTTCAGAGTTAATAACAATATTGTAGGAAGCCTATTGTGTGTTTGAACAAGACAAAGCCTTGCCAGATGTTGGTCTGGACTCCTTAGATATAGGGATATTCAATAGCAACAAGAGCCAAACTCATATTTATATTAGCTAGGTGCCAAATGGCTCCTAAAACCAGGGTTATAATTGCCAAAATGGAATGCCTAGATGCCATTTTGGGGCCAGACAGCTCAAAAGTTGTATTTTTCAATACAACTTTTTGGTTCCTGAATATCATTTTGATTGTGCAGATAAAACATAATGGATAGAATTCTGCAGGATGTGTGGCTGGTGTGTTAAAACAGTCAAGATCTAAGGATTCCCAGGCATGCACCTCCAGATGGTGGAGATGTCAGATGTCATCCTGGCGAGTTCCGAACATTGATTGGGGATGGGGGCCATTAATATCAGTGCCCCTTCCCTACCATGGAGAATTGTGGGAGTGATTTCCCCAGATCAAGATTAGTTCATCGGAAACTTTTCTAATAGGACGGGGAAATGAAGCCACAGCCAACCTGGACTGGAGGTGTTCAGTATACCTGAAGGAGCGTCTCGTTCTGCCTGGACACTGAGGTCCAGCGCTGAGGGCCTTCTGGCGGTTCCCTCGTTGTGAGAAGCCAAGTTACAGGGAACCAGGCAGAGGGCCTTCTCAGTAGTGGCACCCGCCCTGTGGAATGCCCTCCCACCAGATGTCAAAGAGAAAAACAATTACCAGACTTTTAGAGGACATCTGAAGGCAGCCCTGTTTAGGGAAGCTTTTCATGTTTAATTGATTATTGTATTTTAATACTTCTGTTGGCAGCCGCCCAGAGTGGCTGGGTATAAATAATAAATTATTGTTATTATTATTATTATTATTCATTGGTCTCAAAATGTTAAGGGTGTTTCACAGCATTCTTTACTGGCAATGAAATAATATTGTCTCCATGCTGATGGATCACCCAACAAAGATATAACTGTCTTTCTATTTTGTTATAGCCTGCTAGCTGACATTAAACAGAAAGTGTTCTATTATTGACCTAATGGCCCATCAGACTAACCTTTTGCAATGACCTTTATATAACGATATCCGAATCCATCTCTCTGTGTAGGCTAAGAGCTTAAGGCTGCAATCCCACATACACTGACCTGAGAGCAAGCTCCCTCGAACTTAAGGGGACTTGCTTTTGGATGCACCTGTTTAAGATTCTGATGTAAGGGAACTGTTCGTGCCATTTGAAAGTGACAAGGGAAAGACACAAACTTTTGAAGCTGCCTAACAAAGTCCTTGGGGAAACATGTCTGTTCCTTTGGGTGGCAAATGCTATCGTGGGAGGAGAAGTGACTACTTATGAGCCTTCTTGCTCCCCAGGATCAGTGCTAGAGTAGCACAAGCTGAGAAAATTGTCTCAGGTGGCAGGCATTAGCATGGCAGTGAATTGGGACCCACATCCTCAGATGTCATACTTGTTTGTCTCGCTATTGCCTGGCTATCATTAGTGTTGCTAACACTGGTCACCTACCTGCAGCCTCTAAGTTCTCTCTGCTTTGGTCTGGGGAAGGGCCAAGGGGGGGGTCCTTCCTCAGAACAGGGCATTCTGGGTGAGGTGACCAGAACAGCAGCTGCTGTGATTTGCTGCTGCAGCAGCAGCACAAGCACAAGCAGGCCGAGAATCTGCCAGCGCTTTTAATGCAGCAGCAAAACATTGGGGGGGGGGAGTAAATACGGGGAAAGGGGTGGCAGCAACAAGGAGATAAAGGAGGAGGGGTGAGCAATGGCAGGGGGAAACAGCAGTGGGTGGGTGGGTGAGTGTAGGGTGCCATAATTCTTGTTCCAGGCCTGTTGCTCCCTGCATGCTCATTCTGTATATTGTTGAATATAAAGAGATATTATGAAAATATGAAAACTCTGTACAGTACTCTAACCTCACAAAAAAATAAAAAGGAAAAGGAACCAGGCCTTTTAAAATCAGAGAAAAGGGCAATCAAAACAATCAATAGGTTGGGCTCTAATAAGGAAAGCTTACATTTGGGACTTTTTTTGAAAGTGGGAGCACGAGAGAGGTGTAGAAAAAGTGGATCAGATGGTGCTTCTCTCTCGACGTCTCCACCTCCTTCTCTCTCTCAATCTGGCTCTCTCTCCCTGGGTGGCAATGAGGCTGAAAAAAGATTCTATTTCCTAACTGTTTCAGGGGATTTTGGGATGGAGGGATGGCAGTGACGTGGGGGCTTATGTTTAACTCTTTCTAGCTTCCACTCCCTTGAAAATCACCCTCACTGGCACACAAATTCGGCCTAATTGGGGGGGGGGAGTTCTCACATGAGCTTTTTTTTCTAACTCTAATTGCCACTGAAGGGCGATTTTCAGAATGACAACATGCAGGGAGGGAAGGGGGTCACTCCTCAAAAAACTGTGGCTTCCCGGAAAATCGGCCTCTGTGCAGCAGTTGGGCTTAGGAAAAAAGGTCCCAAAAATGTGACTGGATGTTTCTCTCCCCCAACGCACCCCATCTCCTGCTCTGTAGCTTAATTGCTGTAACAGGGCCAAAGAATACTGATGCTTTAGGCAGATCTATGGGGAAATACCTATTTGTTCATAGGAATCTTCTCTCTTGTATGTAACACTGTCCAAGTCTTAAAGACTATTTGGTCACAAAATCCATTTGATAGGTCTAAATGGGTCTATCAGCAGACAATTCATAGTTATCTTCAACCCCCCCCCCAAAAAAAACCATACAGTTTGTTATAGAAATGCTGATAAGTGTACCCCTGGCAAATTCTTTTGATAATGTAATAGGCTTATTGAAGCATATAGAAAAAAGCTTATAAGAAACACTGATCAAAAGAGAGGAAATGATACATTACGATGGAAAATATGAAAACTGCATTGCAGATTTAAGATTACATTGGACTTAATAAAGCATAATGGGATGAATATGAAGTATAGAGAACTAATAAAATACATGATAGGTTTGATATAATATGCAATAAACTGAATGGACAAATGCACCCAGTGCTTTGATACAGCGCATATTGAAAAATTCAGGCAGGGATAACGTAGTTTCATCAGATAATGTGTTTCACTCTTTTTTGGGGGGAGGGGGGTTATTTTATTTTTTAACACTGAAAAGGCAAGTTCAGACAAGCTACAAAAAGATGTGGTTCTTTCCAAGCCCTCGGTGTTCGCTCCAGAGCAGTTAAGCTTGGCTTCCTTGCCTCATTACCGGTACTTTAGCTTTCAGTTATGCTCTTTGCAAATTAACCGTGCTCAGACAGCAAAGCCTGAAATATGATAGATTATTAAGAGGCTGCCCATTGGATTTTAAGGTTCAGCTTCCCTACATAATGCCTGCCAGATCATTAGTCCTGCTGGAAGGTAGGAGCATAGATGTCACAGAGGCTCATTTGTGGAGGGCAATCAAACACATTGTTGCTGGTCCCGTTGCTAAGATGCATTCCGTTTTCCGGCAATATTTCAAATGCATTGAAAATTCCCTAGCAATACTATGGTTTTTGACAGCCAATGTGCACCCTCAGTTGTATACCTTCGTTTCTTATCAGATGTTTCTTATCAGATTGGTATTTAAAATATACCAATATATATAATTGGTATATTGGAATATAAATTGGTAATATTTAACACTTATGAATTGTATCTAACTGGAGTAGCAATTGGTTCCATCCCCATGCTGTTGTCCCATCACAAACCCAGGTAATCTGCTGTTATTTTAAAAGCAGGATTCAAACTAATTAGAGCGGAATGACCTGCCTTCAATTCTGGGCACCTTCCATATCCCACATATACAGTAATACCTTTCTGCAGCTTGAAATATGGCTTCACATATTGATGGGGTAATCACTATCATGTATGGCACCAGTTGCTCCTGGGGTGGCAGGAAATTGAACAACTGGCTGCATCACTAGCATGATCTGGCTGTCCCTTAAAATTAGATGTCTCTGTTTCAACGCAAGATCCCCAAGAGTCCCTACAGTGCAGAGCTACTCGCACTGGGCACAATTTAAGACTGTGCCTTACTACCAAAGGGAATGAAAAGGACACATCCGTATTCAGCCAGCCTTTGTTGCAAGAAATGGTCTGTATTGTGCCGTGGAGACATTCAGTCCAGCTAAGAAAAATAAAATAAAACACACAACTTTCACCCTAACAATATAGCTTTGTGACCTGAATTGAGCAGATCTACTGAAAATAAGGGGAAAGGATTAGAAATTGAAAGTCTGCAAGCAGCCAGCCCTCCTCTTCGGTGGCATCATCTGTGGAAGTGCCTTGGAAGTTAAATATGTCTGAGCAGGAAGAACAAACAGAGGACTGGTTTTGACTTCTTTAAAAAAAAAAAGAATTGAATGAGATACGAGAATGAAGCTAAGATTGCATCTGCAGTAGATGTCTTTCCTGATGGAAATGTGTAAATTAAGTTTGAGCTGCATGCAGCGATAATGGAGTGCTGGAACATCGGTATCAGTGCAGTCCTCAAGAGCTCAATGCAGATATAGTCCTCCAAGGAAACACCAAGCCCAAGAGGATGCCATCGTGGTTAGTGAGCAGAGGCAAGGCAGCTTTTAGAGGCAAGGCGGCTTCCTTCAGGAACTGGAAGCCTTGCCCAAAGGAGAATAAAAAGGAACAGGAAAGAAATGCAAGCAAACAATAAAGTTACTGCCTGAAGTCTGGGACACAAAATGGGGAGACCTGGGTTCAAATCCTTTCTGTGATTCTTTAGAGGTGCTTTAGCAGTGAATGTCCTGCACTGGTATTAGGCTGGACTCGATGACCTTTGAGGTCCTTTCCAGCTCTGTGATTCACTTTTCTGATTTAGTACTAGGTTGCCTTTCTAACAGCATGGGGAATGTCTAACTGGGTGTGACACAGAGATCTGGGCACTTGCTATCTTTCCATTTTAATGTCCCCCATAAAGAAAATAGTGATATTGCCTTCACGAGGTATTTTTTTATGTGTGGGTGTATGGATGGGGGAAAAAAACCAATAGTGCTGTATAAATCCTTGCTAATGATATTTTCCCAGAGGAAAAAAAATATTTTCAATTGCCTCTGTTCTCAGAACATCTAAATCTTTCTTTAAAAAGTCTACAAAAGTTCACTGTTAAAGCTTTGACTTTCCAGTTTTGCATATTAGTGTACCAAACAAAACAACACCTTTCCTTTTTCTATATCTGCTCTCTCTTTCTCAGCCTCCTACAATATCCCCTCCCCCCCAAGTTTATAGCTGCTTGGAAAGAACTCTTAGAGTGTAAACGCATGGGCAACCTCAACTGTGGAGGCTGCTGATGCTCTAAGTAGCCGAGTTGCATATAGAGTTGGCATGTGTGTCCCTGAACTGGCTAAATCCACTCCAAATCATTTCTAATGTGCCATAGGCTGATCTCATTAATCTCTGATACTCAGACAGATGATGAGTAGCCCAGAGTCATACACAGAAAATGCCTTTTGGAAATTATTTTGTCTGAGGGCAGAATGTGTCTGATTCCAAGACACTAACATTTGAGTGCCCAGAAGCCTAGTGCGCATTGGGTTTTTTCTTTTTCTTTCCAGATTTGTTCACTGCTAACTACTGCCAAAAAGCCATTCTGAGCCTTTCAAGGCAATTATTTTTAAAGCAAACAGCACATTTAAGACAGAGGGACTTGCACAGTGCGTGCGAGGAAGCTGTAAGGGAGACTAATGTTCAGGGTCGTTAAGAGATTTTTATTTAAGATTAAATGGAGTGTGCAATCTTTTTGTATTCTAATTAGAATTCTCACATAGAAATGTGAACAGCTTCATAAAGAGCATAACTTAGATGGTCTGATGCCCAGTTCCAAATGAGAGATGCAGGAATAACGTTTGTTATACAGTATATATTTTTTGCCATTAGGGGCATATTTCTCTTCACAAAGGCAACTATATTCCAGTTGCCCAAAGTCAAAATCTGCTTTTGGGAACATGAATCAGGACTGCCAGAAGCCTTAACCAGGTATTCTGATCTTGGACTCAGCTATGCAGCAGCAAATAAAGCATTTTAAGTGTGTTGTAAAGTGCATTATACAAATGTGACACCCGATGGCAATGGTGAGCTATGGCAAATTCAATATATTTTTCAAAACTTTTTTTTCAATTTCCCCCCCACGTTTTTCATACGTGTCTAGATTCCACCCTTCTCTTCCTGTATATCATTGTAAGATGGAAGGAACATTCCTCCTCCTGTTGCAATACTATTTCTTCTCCTACTGTCCTCCATTTGTTGGGGTGCAGAACTTCTGCACTGCAGATCCTTTTCTGCTTGTGGAGGATCTCTGTGCCATTTACAGCCCTGATCGTCTAGTTTAAGGCCTTGTCTATCAATGCCCCAGAATAAGCTGATAGATTTTTAAGGTGGAAACACGACTACTGCCTGGAATTATAGGTGCACAGTCACATGCTCCAATGATCCTCTGTGTAGAAAAACCATCTCTACAAATAGAAAACCTTGCTTTCTGATCTGCAAATGAACTTTTCACACTCGAGGTCACCTGAAAAACCTCTTCCCTGAAGCGGCACAGTCCTCTCTATCACTTTAAGATTCAGCTGCCTCATTTCAGTGCATGTGTAAGCCAGGCCTGAGCATTACCCACTACAGTTGTACCTCGGAAGTCGAACAGAATCTGTTCCAGAAGTCTGTTCAACTTCCAAAGTGTGACTTCTGATTGGCTGCAGAAAGTTCCTGCAGCCAATCAGAAGCCGCGGAAGCCCTATCAGATGTTTGGCTTCCAAAAGAATGTTCGAAAAACGAAACACTCACTTCCGGGTTTCGATCATTCGGGAGCTGATTTGTTCGGGAGCCAAGGCATTTGAGATCCAAGGTATGACTGTATAGGTTTTGTATAAGAGGTAGGGCAGCTACTTGCGCATTGCCCCCAAATAGAAAGTACAGTATTAGAAGAGGACAAAATATTAATCAGATTTGCACAGGTTAATTTAGATGTATAGGTGCAAATTTAGAAACAATTATTATGATTTAAAGAGAAACACAATCATCCAAAAATAGTGAAAAAGATTGTGGCCAGGTGACCTGTATCCAGTCCACTGTCTAGAAGCAAAATGTCATCAACTTCTAGGCACTGTAAATGCAAGAAACCAATTGGATTCCACCCATGTTCTCTAAGTTACTCATGCTGCAGGCTAGCGTTGCCATATTCCAAGAAGTAAAATTTCGGACACAAAAATTGTTCAGCTTTATTGGGGGAAACGAAACTTTCCCCTTGTTGAGCAACCCTAATCCAGGCTCATGTAAGCAGCTGGAAAAAGAGAAATAGGATTCCTTCACAAAGCGGCATATGTATATGTGTGCAATCTACCCTTCTAATTTTTCATCTTGCTTCATGTGGTTAAAAGGCGTTAGAGGCAAAGCGTTTGTGCACCGTAAATCTCAAAATCTCTTTTTAAGGAGTGCAGTTACTTGCCTACAAAATGCAATTTTGCAAACTATGCCCCCAAAGAACTGTAAGGTAGAACTATAAAGTGGAACTATAAAGAGAAGTTCTCCAAGATAAAACACACAGGGCAGCAGAACTGGCTAGAAAAGAAATGAGAGAAAAATGAAAGCATAGACTTAAGAGATGAAACAAGCTAAGTACTCCCCACCCCTATTCAAATAGTTGGAAACTCTGTAGACAAGGAGGATAAAGCTCATGGATGATATGCCTGCTAGGTTCTATCTCCAGCGTTGGAGTTAGTGTAGGTCTCTGAATACCAGTTGTTATGCTCACGTCCTGCTTTTGGGTTCCCCAGAAGTATCTAAGTGGCCACTGTGAGAACAGGATGCTATATTAGAATAGACTTTGACCTGAAACATCATGTGTCTTCTTACATAAAAGGGGAAAGGGTCACAATCAATCAATCAATCAATAATAAACCTTTATTACTGTCACGACACCACCTGTGTGCAGTGAAATTAAATGAGCCCCCCCCCCCATACACTCAGTCTTGTTCGCACTCTGTGTGCTTGCCGGAAGTCAATTGCACCACTATCCCCCCCCCCCATTCAGCAGCCCAATAGCCCATGGATAAAAACTGTTCTTTAACCTGTTGGTGCGGCTGACTATACTTCCGTATCTCCTGCCTGAAGGTAGGAGATTAAAGAGGTGCTGGCCGGGGTGTGAGTCATCCCTGAGAATTTTCCTCGCTATCCTGAGGCAGCGGTCTCCTGTGATGTCATCTAGCTAACTCAGGGGACAGTCCATGATATCATGTCCTGTATTCACCACCCTCTGTAGGGACTTCCTGTCCGTGGCTGTCAAACCATTGTACCACACTGTAATACAGTATTAAAGGACACTTTCTATTGTTGACCGGTAGAAAGAGATCATCAATTTTTGTTTGACATTGTTCTTACGCAAGACCCTGAGGAAATGGAGTCTCTGTTGGGCCTTCCTAACCACCTGGGTTGTATTGATTTTCCAAGTGAGGTCTTCATTAAGGTGAACTCCCAGGAATTTAAAGGAAGAGCCTCTCTCCACACAGCCCCCCCCCGATATATAATGGGGCTAGCTTCCTTTCAGAGGAAGAAAGTCCAACACCATCTCCTTTGTCTTACTGATATTTAGGTGCAAGTTGTTCTCTAAGCACCATGTCGAGACTTTTTGAACCTCCTCCCTATATGCTGATTCATCTCCACCTGTAATTAGACCCATTATGGTGGTATCATCTGCAAACTTAATAATTACAGTGGATGGATCGGATGAAATACAGCCATATGTATACAAAGAGTACAGGTAGGGACTCAGCACGTATCCCTGTGGGGTGCCAGCGATGAGCTTCAGAGAGGTAGATGTAGCAGGCCCAATCCTCACTATTTGTGTGTGATCCCTCAGAAAGTCTTTATCCAATCACAGATGGTAGAAGCATTTTAATAAATAATAATAATAATAATAATAATAATAATAATAATATTTATACCCCGCCCATCTGGCTGGGTTCCCCCAGCCACTCTGGGTGGCTTCCAACAAAACATTAAAATACAAAAATCCACCAAATATTAAAAGCTTCCCTAAACAGGGCTGCCTTAAGATGCCGTCTAAAGGTCTGGTAATTGTTGTTCTCTTTGACCTCTGGTGGGAGGGCATTCCACAGGGTGGGTGCCACTACCGAGAAGGCCCTCGGCCTGGTTCCCTGTAACTTGGCTTCTCGTAGCGAGGGAACCGCCAGAAGGCCCTCGGCGCTGGATCTCAGTGTCCGGGCAGAATGATGGGGGAAGAGACGCTTCTTCAGGTATACTGGACCGAGGCCGTTTAGGGCTTTAAAGGTCAGCACCAACACTTTGAATTGTGCTCGGAAACGTACTGGGAGCCAAAGGTCCACCAGCTTTTTAATAAGAATGTCCCGAAGGATGATATTAAAAGCTGAGCTATAATCAATAAACAGCATTCTGACATAATTCACCGGTCTCTACAGATGACTCGCTGCAAGGTGAAAATCTGCAGTTGGAAGAGTCATTATGCATACAAGTTGTCTGTGTGCAGGGCAGAGGTGCCAACTTGAATAAAATATTGGAGGAGCCTTGTATTGATCACAAGATGTGGCACATACAGAAACTATTTGAATGACAATGCTCATTAACTCTGGGGGTCTGGCCCCCTCAAATATTTTATTGTGGGGCCTGAAGGAACCTTGGCCCCTAGGAGTTGACTAATAGGGTGCAGGGTGTGTGTGCAGAGTGACTTGGGACAACAGGCAGCTTGCAGATAAGAGGGCACAATGATGGGATCGGTGCCTACTGGTCCAAACCCACGTCAACACTTCTTTTGTGCATTGGCTTAGTGCTCTGGGGCCCTGAAAAGAGCAGTTGATATGCATGGCCCAAATTGCATCTCCAACTGAACAAGGGCAGGAATAGTGGGCATAATCTTCCCATGTTTATTTACCCAAACACACTTTGTTATTTGTATGGTGTCAGAATCAAAAAGTATGATGCACAACAACATGCAGGTAAATGTCAGCTTACCTGATGCAGCGCGCCAACGATTTTGCGGGCCTCTTGATAGACAGTTTCAGGACTCCAGTGAGGGTTGACTTTCTTCAGCGCTTTTGCCAGGCGGTTGTGCTCTCGCAACCAAAGTGTATGCATAGCTGCTAGGGAAGGGACTTCACTAGCTCGACTGTCTCCCGCCATGAAGCATTCAACCCTCTCTTCTTTGTCTGCCTTGGGATCTTGAGCGCAAGGGGAAGGCACCTGGGCCACAAAAGGAAGGTATTCGCGGCCATTGTCAAAATACCGCATGTTTATTCTCAGGAGGCCCTCTTCGCTTGTCAGGTTCCTCAGTTTGTTCTCTGTTGCAGGTGTGCTGCCATAAACAGTTGATGCATCAAGGAAGGAGGTGAGGCTATTAATCTGTTGCCTTGGATTTAAGACAGAGAGGTTTCCTATGAGAAATCCTTGGTGACCAGTGGCACATGCAGGGGATGAGCGGTAAAATGGCAGGCAGTTCAGACTCGTGGAGAACGTATCATTGGCAAAAACCTGTGGATTAAGTAAAATACCTTTTGTCAGGGAATATAGTGCACCTGCCTCGTGGATGGAGCAGATTGATTAATTTTATTGGTGAAGCATGTACAAACCGTAACGTATTGGAGCATCTCCACCCCCATTGTTCTTCCCGTACCCTTTTGGCGGTTCCCTCGTTGTGAGAAGCCAAGTTGCAGGGAACCAGGCAGAGGGCCTTCTCGGTAGTGGCGCCTCCCAGGAGATGTCAAAGAGAAAAACATCTACCAGATTTTTAGAAGACATCTGAAGGCAACCCTATTTAGGGAGGCTTTTAATGTTTAATAGATTACTGTATTTCATTTTTCTGTTGGAAGCCGCCCAGAGTGGCTGGGGAAACCCAGCCAGATGGGCGGGGCATTATTTATTTATTTATTTATTATTTGGTTGGGTGGAATTCCCTGAACCACCTCAGCAGTCTGACACAACTCTTGCTGATGCACATGTGGCTGAACTCTTAGGGCTGCTTCTTATGGTGTATCGTGTATTCAGATAGAGATCCCTGTGCACACATTGGATTAGATCTCTGAGTGGAAGGCCTCTTTCATTTTCATGACACATCAGTTGTCAAGGGAACAGGGGCATGTGCACAAATCACACCTTTCCCCCTTGCACTTGGCATAAGGCAGTTTAATGCCCTTGTTTGGAAACAACAGATCCTTTTTGTTGTTACTGTTAAACAGTTGGGAATCAGAAACCCCTGCCAATTGACGGAGGCTCTATAGGCAAATTTAAGGAATATATTGATGATGATGATTATTTTTTGCTGTTTTGCTGGTCTGATTGTGTCCTATTTTATAGTTCCGGGTCTTTATTTGAAATTAATTCAATGGAAAATCTGCAGAGTTTCAATTAGGCATCAATTAATACACCATCAATACATAATCACTCAAAGGGCCCCAATGTTTTAATGGATACAGATATCATATGCAGTTTCACAACATATGGGTTCTGTTTTTAAAAGCTGTTTTTTGTGGGGTGAGGGGGAAGAGTTAAAATATGAGAATACATAGGGTGTTGGTCTTGTAAATACATGTATTGTAAATGACAAAGTGGTTGAACAGGCATAATTGGGATAAGGCGGCCCTTCAAGCAAGCTGTTCCTGAGCTGCTAAGGGATTTATAGTAATACTTTGAATTTGACCCAATAACAAATTGACAGCCAGTGTCGATCTCTGAGCAGAGGTGCACTATGCTGACACCTGTCTCAGCTACAACCAAGGCTACCTAGGTCTCCAGGGACGAAGCTGGAACCAGAAGCCAGCTGGCTAATAATAATAATAATAATAATAATAATAATAATAATAATTTATTTGTACCCAGGCCATCTGGCTGAGTCTCCCCAGCCACTCTGGGCGGCTCCCAATCAAATATTAAAACAATACAGCATTAAATATTAAAAACTTCTCTAAAAAGGGCTGCCTTCAGATGTCTTTTAAAAATAGGATAGCTGCTTATTTCCTTGACATCTGTTGGAAGGGCATTCCACAGGGCGGGTGCCACTACCGAGAAGGCCCTCTGCCTGGTTCCCTGTAACCTCACTTCTCGCAGCGAGGGAACCGCCAGAAGCCCCTCGGCGCTGTATTTCAGTGTCTGGGCTGAACGATGGGGCGGAGACGCTCCTTCAGGTATACAGGACTGAGGCCATTTAGGGCTTTTAAAGTCAACACCAACACTTTGAATTGTGCTCAGAAACGTACTGGGAGCCAGTGTAGATCTCTCAACAGATGCTGGAAAGGAGAGAATGAAAGCAAGGTGTTGGGAGGGTAGACCTGCGTGTACACATGGTCGTCCTACAACCCCTAAGCTAACCTGGTGCCCTTAGCGGCAGGGAAGGTTGCTATTCTGCTACCGGTGTTGAAGTAGGCGTCTGTGCACAGAATGGGAGATGATGGAACTCCATATCGTCCTTTGCCTACAAAGGAATCAAATAGTCTTCGGGAGGCTCTGTTGCCCCTACCCATTTTGTCTGAAGTTTAGCAACACATCACCTAATGTAATGAACCATGACAAGGCGTGACAAGAAAAATGTGTCATTCCCTCATTGGGCAGCCCTCAATGAGAACTCTCAGTTGTGAAATTCAAAGGATAACCAAACTTTGGAAAGAGGACAAATTTTCTCTGCCATTATGTACGATTGTTAAGGAAGGCTTGGTACTTTTCAATACAGTTTGCTAAAATAACCCCTCAAGGGAAACCTCTGCAGTGCTTTGATAAAGAAAAAAAGCACCAGCTTTGTAGAGATTGCTGACCTAATCCACCTTTTCTTCTGTTTGCTGTTGAGAGTAGGTTTTTTTTAAAAGCATATACAGTACTCTAGAAGTCAAGATAAGCTCTATAAACCCCTATATTAATCTTGCAGGTATCATATATTACATTATAAATGCATCAAATCTGTTCCATGTTCAAGGTGCTATTAATAAACAAAAAGGGGCTTTTAAATTTGTGTTAATGCAGGTGGAGAAAAACCAGACTGAATGGGGGAAATGCCAGGCACATAGAGAGGAAATCTGAGATTTAAATGAGATGATGAGGGCTGAAGGATACTTGTAATGGAGCTTTAAAATCTGTGGCTTAATGACATTTTTTTCCACATTATTCAATAGGCCCTGTTGGTTTGCTTTTTATTTTTCTTTCTAAAATAGCACTGAAAACTCATTACTGTGGGGAATGCTATCAAGGAGGCTATTATGTTAAATACTTGCTTATCTTCTAAGCTGATTAAAACTTGTTTGATTAATAAATGCTCCCACTTCTTTGCTCATTAGTTTAGTGGAAACAGTTCCAAGGAGTGATCCTTTATTTTGACAATGAATATTTCTCTGGTTAATCGTGGCCTTTATTGCCTCTGTTGTGTAATCAAGTGTTTTCTTTGCTTGATGTTCCCCTGGTGCAGTGTTTGCCTCCTTTATTAATTTGGTTGTTTAGATGCATATTATTTTCCCCTTCAATTGAAGGGAAGGAATTTTTTAGGATCCAATGTACCTCCATTCCCCCAGCTGAAAATAAGCCTAAGCCCAGGTAACTCCCATTGCTCATATCCATCCCTCTTTCATTCTTCTCTTCCTTTCCTCTCCTGCCTTTCCCAATTTAAACTGTACATTCCTCAGAGCCAGAGCACCATGTGAATCTATGGCAACACTTTTCCTACTATTGCTTGGTATGGTTATATTGGATTATATATTCTTTTGAACCACTGTTTGTGACATAGAATCTGAATAAATTCACCATTTAATTTAATTTCTTAGTGAACTAAGGCAAAAAGGTTCTTGCAACACACCAAGTGGCAGCAGGGGGTGGGGCAGGAATCTGTCAGTTTTTGTTTCTCCCCGTTTCTCGTTTTCCCATTCTTAAGTTCTCTACATTTCTACATCTGTTTGCTCATTTTGTTTTTTAAAAGTCCTCCTGAAAGCTCACCAGCATTTTAGTGCAGATTTCTCCTAATATACATCTGTATGCAATTTTGCCCCAAATACACATTTCTGCAAAGCAATTTCCCCTAATGCAATGCATTTTGTATGTTATTACCCCTTCATTGTTTTAATTTATAGCATTTGTACAATGATTTGACCACCCTAAATTGCTCTGGAATAAAATTCCCAGATCTACACATCTTCACTTGCTGGATTTCTTGTTCTCTTATTTTCCATTTCCCTAGTTTCCAACCTTTGTAAAAGAGCAGATTTTCGTCTTCTCGTAGTTTATAGAAAGTTTGTTAATTCCACAGTAGAGACTCAGGGAAAGTATAAGACGTTTCAAACCCAAGCTCGTTAATGATAGTAGGACTGTGTCATCTGCGTATAATAAAAGAGGAACAGGCTTCTGGTTGAGTTTGGGGGCGTGCGATTCTATTTTTTGGAGGTGTTCTGGGAGATCTGATAAAAATAGATTAAATAGAAAGGGGGCAAGATTACACCCTTGTTTTACCCCTTTCATATTAGGGATATCAGACGAGAGGTGACCTTTAATGTTGAGTTTAACTTGACAGATTTGAAAGAATATAAACTTTGTATTAAAATCTATAGGCGTTGATCAATTCTTAGCTCTACAAGTTTCTTCCACAATTTTGCACGATCAACTGAGTCAAAGGCACCACGGAAATCTACAAAAGCTGCGTAAATCTTAAATTGCTTTGGGGATCTATCTTTTTCGACCAAATGTGTAAGTATAAGGCAATGGTCTAAAGTAGAGCAACCTTTAAAGTTAAAGGGGCCCCTGACCATCAGGTCCAGTCGTGTCCGACTCATCTCACTCTATAGGCCGAGGGAGCTGGCGTTTGTCCGCAGACAGCTTCCGGGTCATGTGGCCAGCATGACAAAGCTGCTTCTGGCAAACCAGAGCAGTGCACGGAAATGCTGTTTACCTTCCCGCCGGAGCGGTCCCTATTTATCTACTTGCACTTTGATGTGCTTTCGAACTGCTAGGTGGGCAGGAGCTGGGACCGAGCAACAGGAGCTCACCCCGTTGCAGGGATTCGAACCGCCGACCTTCTGATCAGCAAGCCCTAGACTCTGTGGTTTAACCCACAGCGCCACCTGGGTCCCTTTAGAGAAACCTATTTGTTCCTTCCCTGGTAAATTTAGGTTTTTTATCCAGATGAGATGTTTAAATGAGAGGTGCTTGGCATAGATTTTTCCTATGACTGATAATAAGCTCATCAGTCTATAGTTCTTTGGTTTGTTTGGGTCGCCATTTTTAAAAATTGGAATAATTATTGATCTAAGCCATATTTCAGGCAGGATTCCATGTTTATCAAAGAGAGTAAATAATTGAGCTAAGGGTTCTGCCCACCAGTCTATGTACGTCTTAAATAATTCTATCGGTAGTCTGTCTGTTCCAGGTGATTTCCTTGATTTAAAGCTTCTAACTATCCCCCTGATTTCCTCCTCTTCGACCCTTGGCCACTCCTTCAGTCTGTTGATTTTATTATCTATGGCCTCGTTTCCTTTTGATTTACTATGTAGATCATTAAATACGGATATAAAGTACTGGAACCATTTAGATTCTCTAATTGATGAAAAATTTAATTGATTGTTGGTTTTCAGATCTCCATACACTAGCATCCAGAACGCTTTGTTGTTTTTGCTTTGTAATTGTAACCATTTTTGAGTAGCATATTTTTGTTTCTTTTCTTCTTTTCTTTTTTCATCTAAATAGGAGAGTTCTAATTTAGTAATTTAGTACGATTATTTTTGAAGGCTTGGTGCAATTTTCTTTTAAGTTGAAAGCATTCAACATCAAACCAAGGGCTAGCGCTGTATTTAGGTATCCAGATTTTAGGTGGGGTGTTAAGTTCTGCGAAGATTTGAAAAATTTCATTATATATTTTCAAAATGTTCCTATGGGGATTAGTGTTCTTTAAATTTAATAGCACCTGTTTTCACAAGTTAGCTGTAAGTTTTTGGCCCACTGCTACACTCATTTCCTGGGACTATTTTAGTTGGGTCATTTGTTTATATTGGCAAGGCCTTGGATGTTACAATTAATTATTTTAGTTTCCAACTTTAAATTGATAGACAGCAATAAAGGTTGATGATTGCTTTCAGTACGCATTCCAATTTTGAAATCCGTGATCAGATTTACAATATTATTTGTTTATGTCCTTACTACTATGTTCCTTTTTAAGTGACATCAAACATGCTTCATGTTTTCTTGTTCTTGCAACCTATAACATCTTACAGTAGTGTATTTACATGAAGCCATTTCCTCTGCACAGCACCATACCAGAAGGAAATCTCAGCTTGTCTATTACAAGGGGAAAATATAGGGGCATAACCTTGTGCCTGAAAGTTTTCCCTTCTGTGGCTCATTGCAGTTCATTGGGCAAATTGGGTTAGAGATGGTGCATACGAGCCGAAACATAATGCCTTATTCTCCCCACCCTCAGTGATCCTGACCCAAATAAGCCCCTCCCCTGGATACTTCTTTTTTTCTAGGAAAGAAAAATAGATGTGGCATTACAATCACAGAACCACTGTGAAACATCATCCTACATTGAACCCATACCCTATGTGATCCAACTTTCTCTGCCTTTGTTTTAGAAACTGTGTTTCGTATTAAAAGCAGTCAGTGTATCTGATGAAGTGTGCATGCACACGAAAGCTCATACCAAAATACAAACTTAGTTGGTCTTTAAGGTGCTACTGAAGGAATTTTTTAATTTGGTTTCGACTCAGACCAACACAGCTACCTACCTATAACTAAACCTATGTGATCTGTAAGGGAAAGTGTAACACCAATCCTTGCAACAATCGTGTGTGCTCTTTTATAATACCTAGGAGTCAACATCAATGCTCAAAAAATGTGCTCTGAGGAATTACAGGACCAAAATGAACTAGGCTCCTTCTTTGTAGTTCACCTCATTTCCCAGTGCTAACTCATAAGAAGAAAAGCTCTGCCAGATAAGATTAAATGAATTTAAAGACTTCAGTGCACATGGAAAGGTGTATCAGGCTACATTTTCAACCTGCATACCTTCATCTGAATACCCGAACAGAACCCCAATACATATAACTAGACACATGCGGGGCTCTGTCTACACAATTGTCATTGCAAACACAAAGTAACCAATTGTATAGACCAGAGATGGGCAATCTGTGGCCCCCCAGATGTTGCTGGACTTCTAACTATTCCCTGTCAGGGGCTATTGGGAGTTGGAGCTTGGCAATATGTGGAAGGCTACAGGGCAAGTACAGCTGTATGCAAGAGGACCTCTACAGACACTAACATGATCTATGGATCCTAGGGTAGTACCTTGCCTAAACTAGTGGCCTTCTAGGTGCCTCCTGCCTCCTTCTTTGGCAGAAAGATAACAACCCTCCTCAGTTATATGATGAAGTCTATCAATAAAGAAATACTTCTAGAACAGAATTTTAGCTCTGCTAAAAACGACCCACCTGACCGTAGTTTTTCACATCGAAGAGTTAGAGAGCAGATCCTCTGCTTAAAATTAGAGGCAGTATATTCACAGGATGTTTCATACTGAATCATTAGAAGAAAATATTTCCAGCTATGTAATTGTATTTATCACCAAGGCTATTTTAAATAAAATATAATTACGACGCTGACTTTTTTTAAATTAATTACTGCAGAGGCCATCAAATAGCTGCCAGCTATTAAAATATCTCTCTGAATTGTAATTATCATACTCAAGAGGGTTCTTCTATTTTGAGAAAAGAAATCCGTTGCTCAGAGGGATGTTTCTTCTTCTCAATCCTCAAGAAACGAACGTAAATAAATGAAGGTTGAAAAACAAACCCTAAAACACAAATTGTTCAAAGGGGCAGATAATCCATTTAATTGCATTGGGCACATTTAATAGAACTGACTGGTTTCTTGTGATTTGAATAATATGTTTTAATGCTTTTTAAAAAATGAAAAATTGAAAAAATGCATATTTGTTATTAAGGTAAGTTGCAGCTTTGAAAAGTGGCTTAGGTCACACCCACAACAAACATTTAAAGCAGTCTTGTACCAATTTAACAGTCATGGGTTCCTCCAAATCAGGCATCCCCAAACTCGCCCCTCCAGATGTTTTGGGACTACAACTCCCATGATCCCTAGCTAACAGGACCAGTGGTAAGGGATGATGGGAATTGTAGTTCCAAAACATCTGGAGGGCTGAGTTTGGGGATGCCTTCTCCAAATAATCCCAGGAACTGTAGTTTGTTAAACGTGCTGGGTATTGTAGCTCTATGAGTGTTAAACTACAGTTCCTAGGATTCTCTGTTATAAACAAATAAATAAATTGTCACCACATCTGATGGATGAATGTTCATAGAACAATAGAATCATAGAATTGGAGAGCTGGAAGGGACCCTGAGGGTCATCTAGTCCAGGCACCCCCAAACTCGGCGCTCCATATGTTTTGGGACTACAATTCCCATCATACCTGACCACTGGTCCTGTTAGCTAGGGATGATGGGAGTTGTAGTTCCCAAACATCTGGAGGGCAGAGTTTGAGGATACCTGATATAGTCCAATCACCTGTAATGCAGGAATCTCAACTAGATCACACATGACAGATGACCATTTGTATGTTTGCTGTCTGCTGTCCTTAATTCTGTGGCTCTTCTTCCTCAGAGCTCATCTCCTCTGTCCTGAAAGCGTAGTTCAAATCCACCAGCTCCTCCCTCAAGCAATGTCCCATCATGCTTTACTCAGATGAGTGCCTGATATAGCACTGGCTCAGCTTTGAGGTTCAGAGGAGGAAAAAAACCTGCTTCTGCCTGCTTGTTCACTCTCATTATCATATCAAAAACCTGCCCCTTGAGGAGTTTTGCAAGACACAAATGAGTGTGGGGCTCATTTCCCCCACAGGAACTGGAGAGGTGGAACGGACCTCAAAGGTCATCCAACTCCCTGAACAGCACAGGAAAGCCACTACAACATCATTCCTGGTAGGTGGCTATCTGCTTAAAAACATCCCACAAAGAAGAGTCCACTGCCTTCTAGGACAGTCCCTTCCACTATGAAACACCTTGTAACCATCAATAAGTTATTTCCGTCTTAACTGGGACTGTATTAAAAAAAATCCATCCTTTAATTAGTGTACCAAGTGTCTTTCAGGACACTAGCAAAAACTAGCTTGACCTAAGATACAAAGGAGTCTTGTGAACATCATGTGGCATAATTGCTCCATAAAGTTTCATAAATACACATTGCTATACACTTTCCCCATTGGAATAGGTTCATCTGACTTTCTCTGCCTTTGTTTTAGAAACTGTGTTTCGTATTAAAAGCAGCCAGAATTTGCAGTCAATATTATTATGCCGATGACAGTCACAATACACAACTTAGAATGGTCACGTGCATTTCAACCCCCACACCTGACAGGATAGCACACTGCCTATGAAGGAGAGAAAAACACCTCCCAAAATGTTTTAGAAAAATCTTTCTGGATGCTCCTGTTAGACAGGTGGCGGCACAATGAGGTGCCTCTTTTGTTAGCTAAGCTAACCGTGGAGTTAAGTCTTCCTTGTGCAAAGTAGGGGGCATACAAGCTATAGATATATGACCACCACCAACAGCATTTGCAATTTCCTTCCACAGTACAGTTGCTACATTTTACACAGCAGAAGCCCACACCCATCAGACTTCATATGAGCCTACCTAAATGGACAGTAATTTTGTAATACTCAATCTTGCGACATACTGAAGGTAGGACAATAATCCTTGCAGCGATTTCTTAAATGAGTGATATTCATGTATGTGCTACCTGCTTTGAAAGGAATCCATGCAGCTATTTCTTAAATGAGTGATATTCATGTATGTGCTACCTGCTTTGAAAGGAATCCATGCAGCTATTTCTTAAATGAGTGATATTCATGTATGTGCTACCTGCTTTGAAAGAAATGGGACAACCTATATGTGCAGGAGATCCTCATATGCATGGGGGAAATAATTTATAGTTTATGGTGCAATTACAGTCATACCTCGGTTTGTGACCGCAATCCGTTCCGCGGAGCCGGTCGCTCCCCGAATCGGTCGTTCCCTGATGCACGTTTCTGCGCATGCGCAAAGCGCCGATAGAGCGCTTCTGCACACACACACGCTGTGCAGATCGCTTCTGCGCATCCGAGCGCCGTGGAACCCGGATGTAAACACTTCCGGGTCTGCGGTGGTCGGAAACCGAAGCGGTTGTAAATGGAGGTGGTTGCAAACCGAGGTATGACTGTAGACATGATATTTCTTTTAAAAAACAACACCTTAATGTATAATAATAATAATAATAATAATAATAATAATAATAATAATAATAATCTGGCATAGATGCCTCCCTAAGCCATCTGGCATAGTAAAGTTATTTACCAGCAATAAACATTCACACTATACTTACAAAAAAGTAAGTATCTACAACAGTAGATTCTCAAAATGCATAGGCAATCAAAGTTTCCAGGCAATTTTAAAACCTAAGATGAAAGGAAGAAAGACAAATATCAGGAGGGCAAGGGTGCCACACCTGACACCAGCAGAGGAACCATCAATTGCTGACTGACATCCCTGTGGAAGGAACCTCAAACAGTGAGTTTTGCGTGACTGCAAAGAGCCCTTAGGGTGAGCTTCCAGGAATGAGTCTTGTGTATTACTGTAGCCAACTATAACCTAGGGAAATTTTTTTTCCATCTGTTTTAAATGAATGTTTGTTTGCTACTTTTTGAAGGGTGAAAAGGACAACACTTTGGTTTGGAAGAATGCCCATTTTCCAACTCTATAATTTCACAGCGTCCACTGATGGGGGAAACAAACAACAAAAACAATCTTTAGATATTCTGAAACTGTACCGTTAACAGAATGCAGTTCTGTAGTTCATTTCCCAAGTGGAGCGCTTGGCGTGGTACTTTCATCTGCCGGAATGTGCACTATGGAAGAGCATGATGATATTCCACAGGAAGAAGTAAGTCCAGGATAATAAAAAATATCTCTCTATGGAGCCTTCTTATTTGAAGCAGCAGCAAAACAAAACCTAGCCAGGATAAGTCTCTGCTTGACAATTCTTATTCTGCAAAATACCCTTGATAGCATTTCAAAAACATGGCCAGAGAAGCGCATTGCAAATAAGTACTTATTTACCAATTTGCAAGAAGCTTGCCAGATAATCTCACCTTAATTCCATACATGCCTTTAGCCTAATCAAATGAATGAAACAAAGATCCAGATCAGAAACGCCAGAGTAACTCCAAGTGTAATCATGGTGTGAGAGTTTACATTTTTGTCTGGCCCATCCCTGTTGGTACAGTGAAACCTAGGTCTGATCAAAATATTCTTAAACAGAATTCAGTTTCAACTAATAGTACACTAAAGAAACTAAATGGCGCAGTCCATTTAGGGAGGACCTGATATTGACCACCACTACATCGTGTTCTTTGATTTTTCAACAGTTAATTCCAGTTGATATGAACATAAGAACAAAACCTGCTGGATCAGGCTAAAGGCCATTAGTTTAAAATCCTGTTCTCACAGTGGCCAACCGGATGCCTATGAGAGAGAAACTCCCAAGCAGGACCCCACTTGTGATTCCCAGGTGGTACATAGTTGCTATTGAAAGCCTCCTTAAATTTGTCTAATCCTCTTCCAAAGCCTCCTTGAATTTGTCTAGTGGCCATCACCTCCTCTTGTGGAAGCAAATTCCACACAGATTGCTGTTGACTCACTGCACAGCTTTTAAGATTTCGCAGAGTGATTTTGGATTGGAAGGTAAAACTAGCCCATGCTCTTAACTGTTAGGTGCAATGGGATAAGAGATGGAGAAGCAACTGTCACCTTCCTATCCCTGTTCCCAAATAGAAATCCAGAACTGTTGAAGCAACTTTGCTTGTAGGTTGTAAAGGCTGGGTCCCTAACTGCTATGCCAGATCTGCTGGGTATGTTCACGTTCTTCGCAAGGGCCTGCAGTATGTCCAGGGTAGGTTTCTTGTCCTTGTCCATCCTAAGCACTACCAGGTTAGGAAATAGCTATATAAATGGAAGTCTCTGTGGCTCAGTAGGTGCACCTCCTCGTTCAAAGGGATTATAATTTGGCCTTTAAATTTAGGCACTATTCTGCATTGTTCTTAACTTGCATTGTACAGAAAGGGAAATTTAAAATGGAGTAAGAATTTTAATTGACGGGAAAGACTTCATGTCAAAAACAAACAATGACTAGCAGGAACTAATAATCTGGCAATAGGGAGGTTTGCTATAGTGAAGGCACTGTAAGGGGACTGTTAAGCCAGTGAAGGAGTAACCGAACACTGAATTCTTTGCTTAAGAGCTTTTGTATTCTTCAGGGGAAGGTGCTAATGGGTAGAAAGTAACTTCCAAAGGTGCCTTCTGCTTTTCAAGCAGTGTTGTTTGCCAGGAGGAGGAGGAGGAGGAGGAGGAGGAAAAATCTCCCACAGAACAGCAAATTATTGCATCCATTAATTCTAGGGATCATATTGCTTTTGACAAACACACATTTTCAAGGATAGAAAGCCCATACTAAAAACATGCAGCAGAATTACAGACTCATATATATTCTCACATACATCCTCAGAGAAGGGCCATGTAGCTCAGGGGTAGAGTATCTGCTTTCCATGCAGAATGTCTCATGCACTGGCGGAGCTTCATGCTCCGGCACTGGGGGTGGGGCTGGCACGCATTCTGGGGACGTGGCGCACCACCCGTAGGGGTGTGGCGTGTGTTCTGGGGGCGGGGCGTGTGTTCTGGGGGCGGGGCGTGTGTTCTGGGGCGGGGCACCCAGTGCAGGCGGGGGGGCAGCTGTCTTGACGCCCTCAGGATCGCGCTGCCCAGGGCGGAGCGTCCCTATCGCCCCTCCCTTTCTACGCCCCTGGTCTCATGTTCAATTCCTGGTGTTTCCAGGCAGTGCTACAAAAGACCCATGCCTGAAAAACTGGAAAGTCACTGGCCCACAGCCCCCCCTCAAAATGCCCTTCATAGCAATACATATGGACATAAGGATGTTTTTTCCTAAAGCACAACAAATTTCAAGAAGGGCTGTGGCTCGGTAGTAAAAGCATTGAGTAAAATTCCCACATTCAATTCCCAGCATCTCGTGGCTGGGGGGGGGGGAATGGTCAAGAACCACTTTCTGAAATCTTGGAGGCCTACTGCCAGTCAGTGTATACAATAGTGACCTTATACCGGTAACTGGGCATGTTCCTATGGAATAGCAGACCTGTAATGCTAACTTATTGTGGCCAATAACAACTACCGTAATTGAAAAAGGAACTCAAAGTTAGTGAATTTTGATAACACTCTGAAAATCAGTTCATTCCCAGTGAAATAATAGCTTTATAGATTGTGTTTCACTGTCTTTGCCTTCATAGGAAAATTTAAACTGAATGACCCCTTTGAAACAGAGAATTATTTGTTTCTACTTTCCTTACTGGAATGAAAAACTTGATGCAGAAGACCATAGTAATCCCCTCCCCCATCCTGATAAAACTCTTAGCTTAGCAACAAAATATAAGCATGACCTTATTTATTCTCTCATATTTTAACTACTTTTACCAACCATCATATTTTAAAGAAAACAAACCTAAAGGATACCTGTATTGGAAAACACGGACTCCTGTTTTCACATGTCAGTTGACAGTCTGCTTCTTCCAGAGAGGAAGGTCGATTTACACTCTGTGGCGTAAATGCAAGGTCATGACTGATGTATTGCCCCCACACAGTGATCATATCAGAATGTCGCTCATCTTCAGTAACAGCCTCATTAGATACCTCAATAATGTTTCTTGTCACTTCACGCACCTGGAGAAAAAAGAGTTAATTGAGTTGGCATGTGAGACACTATTTACTTTTCATTCAATAGCCATAGGGAGCGAAAGCAACCAAGAACGTACCACTTTAGCCAAAATAACATAAGTCACAAAGTTGTTCTATTTAAAAAAACATATTTCAGTTTTATTAAATTGTTAAACATGTACAACTTAAACACTCTCTTTCCCTCTCCCTCTCCCATAGCTGCCAAGTTATCCCTTTTTTAAAGGGATTTTCCCTTATGCTGAATAGGCTTCCTCGCGAGAAAAGGGAAAACTTGGCAGCTATGCCCTCTCCCTCTCCCTCCCTCCCTCTCTCTCCCTCTCTCTCTCTCCCTCTCTCTCTCTCCCTCCCCCCCCCTCTCTCTCGGCAAAGTTGTTTTGAGGCAGGGATAGGGAAACTGTGGCTCTCTGTCTTGTTGGAAACCAATCAGCCTCAGTCAGCCTAGTCAACGGTGAGGAATGATGGGAGTCAGGGCCGTCTTAAGCGGGTCGGGTGCCCTGGCGTCATGGATCGCTCTGGTGCCCCCGCCCCGCCCCTTCCCGCGGCTGGTGGGCGGGCGCAGCGTGGTTTCTGCACGGCTTCGCTGTGCAGCGCCCCCTGCCGACCTGGCGCCCCGCGCCACCCAGCCTACCCCTAGAGCCGGCCCTGATGGGAGTTATAGTTCAGTAACATCTGAAGAGCCATAGGTTCCTCAGTCCTGCTCTAAGCAGTAAACGAGAAGCCATAGGTGCCAACTCCCTGGGGCCCTGGGTGCCCAAGCACCCACAAATTCTCCATGAAGGGGCCCGGCATCCACAAATTTCACTACCAGGTCCACACACGCTGCATGGTACCCACAGCCCTGGGCAGCCACGGTCGCAGGGCCAAGCTGCCACTCCTGCAAGAAGCTTGTCTCTAATCATCTTTAGGCAGAAACAAAGGACCTTATTATGTGTTAGCTACCTTAGCGTTGCGATCCTGTGCGAATCTGCTTAGAAGCAAGTCTCATTTGTTACTGTTTAGTGGGTGGGTTTTATTTTTTCCTTAATCACATTCTCTCTTGTGCTGTGGCTCTATGCCTGGAAACTTTGTTGATGCACGGTATAGAAATCTCTTATTAAAAAATACACGTTTTAATGATTTCACAGAGTACCAACCGATGGCAATGGAAATCCATTATGTAGGAAACCGTAATTCCATCCTTTGGGCTGACTTAGTCCATCTTCATAAACTGGAGGAAGCCACCTAGCCAGAGCTGTGTTGGAGGCTCCCCATCTAGGATGTGCCCTATGCAATTAAAATGTTTTAGAATACATTTTGATACAACCACCAACATTAACTGCAGCAAGCATGTGGGCAAATATTAAAAATCTATGGGTTCATTCAGTGACAGATTTATGGAAAGCAATCATATGCAACTCCTCAAGCTTGAGATATGTATGGAACAAGTTTAAGGTTTGTTTTTAAAAGTCAGCTATCCCCTGCAAAAATTTTTATAGCTGGAGGCTGTGGCCAGGATCCAAAGTGCCATAGAACAAATTCCACTTTCTCAATGGAGCTTTGAACTTGTGGGTATCAAACAGGCAACACTCCATACCACGCGATATACCTCTCTTGAATATGGGGGAATTTTCAAAGGAATTTGCAGTATGGCATAAGGAAAGGGGAAGGGGAAATGTCAAACATTTTGCTTGGCATGCCCAAGTCCTTCAACACTCCTGTAGTAACTCTTTGGATCCTGGTGTGTAAACACAACTCATGTTATTATGACCTCTTGGAATATGGCTCAAGAGCAAGAAAGATAACCAAGGTCAAGGAAATCACCTGAAGCCATGTGATTATTGGGAAAAAGGAAGGAAAGAGGTTGAAAAAGATGAGAAGTTTTCACGTTGAATGTAGGGCAATTTCATGTCTGTGCACACTCAACTGCATGGGTTTAGTAGGCTATGGCGAGCCCTTTGCTATTTTCAGAGCTCCCCAAACCTGGGGGCAATTCTTTATTTGTGCAAAAGGCATAGGTGAAAACACAAAGTCCCAAGTAAGCTTCTCTAAAGCAGCTTTCTCAATCTCTTGCCCTCCAGATGTTTAGTAGTACAGCTGCCACAACCCCTTGCCACTGCCCATGCTAGCTGGGGCTGATGGGAGTTGCAGTCCAACAACTTCTGGAGCTTGGGAAGGCTGCTCTAAAGAATGAGCAAGGAATGATGATGATAGGAAGAGGAACAGATATTTACTGGAGCACCAAACACAAAAGACTATTCCTTCTATACAGGAGTCCCTGCAAGGTGCAACTACAGAAAGACACAGATGATCTACACGAAGTTAGTCATACACTTATGTTTCTGTAGGGACACTTAATAGGGAACAATTATTTTAGTAATACTTCATTGATCTTCAGTATACAAAAGGGCTCAATTTGCAAAGCAATGTGGGACAGTAATACATTTAATTAACTGCGATAATTCACATTTGAAGGTTGACGTACGCCTTAATAAAGCATTCAGATTAGTTACAGCTGATTTGTCTTTATTGAAATGGCATAAAATACTGCACATAGTGCTATTTCACTCAATTAAAAGTAATGATATGTTAATTTAACAGCTTAACCAGTGATTTTCTTCCTGATTGCTTTAATATTTTAGCAGATCACTGGAATGTTAGTGGGGTAAGAAACCTTTCTTTTCAAAAGCGGTGGGGAGGCAAACAGAACTGCAAGCACATTCTGTGTGCTTGTGGATTTGTTCCCTCAGCTGAAACAAATGGGGAAACCCAAATCTTCAGCAACATGTGCGAGAGTGCTGTGTTCAAGGAAGAATGCACAGAAATATCCGTAGCGAAGTGTAGGGTACAATCTTTTGACACAGTCCATCATCTGCCAAGGGCAACCTATGTTCATATAAAGCTCCGGTTCACAGCCTGAATGCAAATCTACACTTTATATATTTCTTTATATGCAAGGTTTCTTAATCTAACTACAGTGGTACCTTGGTTTACAAACTTAATCCATTCTGGAAGTCCATTCTTAAACCAAAGCGTTCTTAAACCAAGGCGTGCTTTCCCATAGCAGCGGGGGACTCAATTAACACTCAACAGGAAGTGGAACATGTTCTGCTTCCAAGGCAAAGTTCACAAACCGAAACACCTACTTCTGGGTTTGCAGCGTTCTTAATCCAAGTTGTTCATAAACTAAGCTGTTCTTAAACCAAGGTACCACTGTACATCTTAATACCAAACTGCCAGATTCAATATACCGTACATGTAACATTAAAGCACTTACTGGGGCTCCTCAAAGATGGTTCAGGGTTGAAATGATACTGCACATTCCCACAAACATCTACAGTCAACAGCTGCGTCCATAATGTGCTGAACAGCAAACATTTATCCTTAATAGCAAGTAAGTGCTACAACTACATTGTTCAAATGAGCCTGTAAAAATTCTAAGGATTCTCAAAGAAAACCCAGAGAGTTTTAATGTGAAACTAATTTAGTACAGAAGCCCAAGGAAAAACAAGGGAGGCCCCTGCAAGGGGAGCGTCAACATAATTATACCTGTTGCTGTAAGATTTACCTGTTCTGGCAAGCTCCGGTGATATGTCTGTATTTCCTGGTCATACAATTGTCTGGGCATTTTGGTGGCAGCATATAAGGCAGACATCCAGATACATTGGTAATCATCATGAGAACATCAGCAGGTAACACGTCTGGAAATTAAAAACATGGCTTCACTCTTTGTGCATCGCATTTGACTACGATTCATTATCTGTGGAATGCTCTCCCCAGCAATGCCCGCCTGGCACCTTCTTTGACATATTTTTGTTGCCACAGAAAATCAAATCTTTCCCCCAAGTTTTTTTTATAAGACTAAAATCTTTTGTTGCTAGTATGCTGCCCAAACTTCCTGTGGCTGTTTTGGAAGTTTTTTTTTTAATATTCTCTTTTTAATGGTAGTATACTAATGTTTTTAAATGTGTTGTCTCTTGAATGGCTTTGGGTAACAGGTGGCTAATAAGTCAAAATAATAATAATAATAATAATAATAATAATAATAATAATAATAATAATAATTCTGCAATTACTGGTGCAACACCATTCAAAATACTGATGCAAGAATCAGAATCACACACACACATATAGTTTGAATGCCAGTTGCATATTTGCAATAAAATGCAAATATTTTCTTAAGTGCTTTTGGGTTGTTTTTTTTTTTCAATGTCCAAAAACATTAGTAAACTGTATACTCAAGCCAAACAAAATAAACATTTTAAAGCATTCCTGAGAGGAACTTCACAACAGTGTCTCAGACATCGATACAAGTGTTCTTTGTTATTTGGAGTATCTGAATTTCTTCCCTGAAGCACAAAAAGCGGCCTCTTTTTCCACAGTTCAATTGTGTGCACAGGCCAGATATGAATTTAAGTCCTACCTGCAGCAAAATAAGACTAGAATGAAGTCAATACTGCTTTAATCTAAGAGGCACAACCCCTAAGGAGCCACGAGGGATCCTTGTGAGCATCTGCTTCTGCTTACCACTTGGAAGCAATGAACGTTTATGCTTCTGGTGAAGTTCTCGTTTCAAATCCTGCTTCGAAGCTTCCATGCTTTCAGCTGCTTGAGAGATAGCTTGAGTCTCTTGATATGGATATTTGGAAAATGCCAAAAACTGTGAAGAAGCCATTGTGCCATGTCTTTCAAGAAGCCTACACAAAGAAATAATGGTGATTAAAAAACCCTTTAATTATGCTTTCATCTCTTAGGATTTTTATGGGTGCGCTTACTGCTCCATCATGTCACCCAGAACTACTGTTTATCAAGCTTCTCTTCGTGGGTATTTTAAATACAAAATTTTCTCTCTGTTCAAGCACATTCCTGGCCTTTTAGATTCAAGAGTTCTATTTCTACCTCAGTCTGTGCTTCCTATCGTAGACTGCAAAAGCTATGATATGGTATATTTATTGTATGCATTTATTATACTCTGTTTAGACATACATAAACCTAGAACTCCCAAACAGTGGACAACGTTTTAATTTGCTGGAAGCCACCAAGAATAGCTGGGGCAACCCAGTGAGATGGATGGTAAAACAAATCAATTATTATTATTAAATCCATAATTTGGTTCATTTTATTAGATCTGAGAGCAGGTAGATATGCGAGACACTGGATGTTACATAGAAACAGTATTTCTAGAGATTTTTTTGTGCCTGTAAATATTGGCAGTGTTAATGTTAATTGTAAGCAATTAAGTGGAATTTGCTGCCAGGGAGTGTGGTGGAGTCTCCTTCTTTGGAGGTCTTTAAGCAGAGGCTTGACAGGCATATGTCAAGAATGCTTTGATAGTGTTTCCTGCTTGGCAGGGGGTTGGACTGGATGGCCCTTGTGGTCTCTTCCAACTCTATGATTCTATGGAATGTGTGTTCTGTCATTACAGAAGTTCAACACCTGGTACATTGGGGGGGGGGGGGGGAGAGACCAGGTAAAAAATAATGCCGTCTGAAAGGAAGAAAAACTACAAGAAATCTATTTCCTTATTAGGATTCAAGTTCAAACTGAGGTCACAAATGAAACTTGTTCACTCAGGCAAGTTCTTCCAAAACTTAGTTCATTAAATCAGCAAACATAACCCTGAAATCCTTTCTATGGAATGATTAAGAGCTTCCCAATCTGAAACTGGATGAGAAACTGCCTCTTCAACCCAGGAGTGCTTTTTCATCCTCAAGGGCAGCGCTGAAACTCATTTGTATTGTACTGCCTCTTGCTTCAGTTATTTGTGAGCTAAACATTTGGGTTTTCACAGTGCTGTGCACCCTGTTACTTTCTGAAGATCAAATCTGAAATATGCACTTTCCCCTTCCTTCATTGTTTCCCACTCTGCCACCCCCCACCCTTTCATAGTTTGAAAGTTCTTGGTCTCAATGCACCACCGATGCTTCAAAATCAAGGATTATTAAAATTTGGTAAAGAACACCCCTTCAGGGCACGAATTAACATCATTCAGCATGCTCTCCCCAAACATTGCTGAGAATTTGGAACACACTCTCAGGTTACAAAATTAATGATTTGTAGATTATTTAAAACAGTGAAAAATTCACGTAATTTAGTGAATGTTCAGTGCAATGTTTTTTGCTGCTCCCACACAGCTGTGATATTAAGTTTACACCTGTACATACCTCTGTACATACCTCCTGTTGTTATTCTGTCTCTCACAGCTACAATAAACCTACCATTAAAATTATGTACTGGTCATTTCTTTGTCAGGGGGCAAACTTGCCGATTGGAAGGTTGGCAGTTTGAATCCCCGTGACGGGGTGAGCTCCCATTGCTCGGTCCCAGCTCCTGCCAGCCTACCAGTTTGAAAGCATGTCAAAGTGCAAGTAGATGAATACCACTCCGGCGGGAAGGTAAACGGTGTTTCTGTGCGCTGCTCTGGTTTCGCCAGAAGCGGCTTAGTCATGCTGGCCACATGACCCGGAAAAACTGTCAGTGGACAAACGTCGGCTCCCTCGGCCAGTAATGGACTTTGAAGACACTCAAACTCAGGACAAAAGGGAGAAACATGCCATAAGGAAGGCACATTTGGCAAACCCTCACCATGATCAAATCCCACCTGGAAACCTATGTCCCCACTGTGGAAGGATGTGTGGATCCAGAATTAGCCTCTACAGTCACTTATGGACTCACAGTTAAAACTGTGTTCATGGAAGACAATCTCAGTCGGCTATGAGTGATTGCCAAAGAAGATGTGATGTATGTATGATGCTTTTAGGGTGGCCTTTGACCAAGGGGTTGGGCAACATATACTGTCTTTAAAGGGGCTTGTACAATTTTGTTCTGCACCTGTCTTACCACCCTGCAGGCGGGGACGGGGACTGTTGCAACAGAAAAATAAAGATCTGCCTTGCTTTTCACTGGATCTTGCCTCTATCCATTCTTCTCTGACTGATCATGGACAGAGAGGACCCAGAGTCCCTTAGGGAGCTGGGCAGCAAAAGCCCACCCCCAATATTTCTATACCACCTCTGAGTGTACAAATAATACGTTGATTCCGTTTATTTATATATTGCCTTTAAACCCTGCTTTTCTTCCAGGCATCTCAATTGGCACGTGTGGTTCTCAACTCTCTTATCCTCACAACAATCCCATGGGGTAGGTTAGGCTAAGAAACAGGGACTGGCCCAAGATCATCCAATGAACTTTAAGGCTTTGTACCTGGCTTTCCTCCAGTTCTCCTTTGGAACCCTAACCACAACACAGTTTAATAGTTTGTTGTAAGGTATGTGGGGGACGTGGGTGGCACTGTGGGTTGTAAACCACTGAGCCTAGGGGTCAGCGGTTTGAATCCCCGCAACGGGGTGAACTCCCGTTCCTCGGTCCCAGCTCCTGCCAACCTAGCAGTTCGAAAGCACGTCAACGTGCAAGTAGAGAAATAGGTACTGCTCCGGCGGGAAGGTAACGGCGTTTCCGTGTGCTGCTCTGGTTCGCCAGAAGCGGCTTAGTCATGCTGGCCACATGACCTGGAAGCTGTACACTGGCTCCCTTGGCCAATAACACAAGATGAGCGCCACAACCCCAGAGTCGGTCACGACTGGACCTAATGGTCAGGGGTCCCTTTAAGGTATGTGGGCCTTGTTTTGCTGCAAGTTGCAGTTACAAAGTTGGAAGAAGAATTAGAATACTTAACAGAATTTCTTGCCACGAGCATAGATTCTAATCATCCATAAGTTGCTCGTTTTCTACCACCCTCATGATTTCTGTGCCTGCATGATCTGGAATCAGTGCTTTAATCAGTATAAATCTTTTCCTCCACTTTAAGCCTATTATTGTAATCCAGAGTCCCATATAAATTATGATGTGCAGAAGGCTTTTTTATTATACTGTACTGTCCTGCCTTGATGCAATTGTAAGTTGAATGTAGACAGGAAATTCTGTAAGCAGGCACCTGTAGGAGATCACTGAGCAAGGCCAGGTATGAGGTTGCTACCTCACCTTTCTCTTCTTTCGGTCATTTCTTCACCTTGGATAGAAGCGGTTTCCTGCAGAGTTCTCCTAATTCCATGCTCTTTTGCTTTTCCTATGCATGTTTAAAAGAGAGTCACCACAGGACCAGAGCATAATCTGACACAATTTGTAAGAGCAATACACAAAAGAATGCAACAGGCCATGAATGTGATAGAGAAGACACTGTATCTCTTCATTTGGGCTATATGGCATGCAGGCTCACTTTTGTGAGCTACATCAGGAAACAATCCCTCTTCTGCTTTCCCTTCTTGAGGTCATCACCAAAATACTGTACAATGCCCCATTTCAAAATTTACACTGGTTACTGTCAGCAGAGATACCACCACCACTAGCACCCTCCCATTAGTTTGTGGGCGGCCCACCTTTTCTGTAGCGGCCCCCCATTTGTGGAATGCTCTCTCCAGGGAAGTTCACCTGACGCCTTCATTATATATTTTTAGGCACCAGGCAAAAACATTCTTCTTCAACCAGGCCTTTGGCTGATTTGTACCTTACAGATTGGGATGGCGTGTAAGTCTTTTTTGTTTTTCGCTGGATACAGCAGGGAGTTATGCGGCAATGGAAACTCCCTAACAGCAGAGCCAGCACAGAGGATCTAGGGTTTGGAACGTTTTGTAAGACTCCTAACCGCTGCAGCTAGTGGACCCCATCAATACACAATTAGGAATGGGACCCTGATGTTAAGGCTTTCTACAGATGGAAGTAATAAATGAAGTGCGAATTCCCCAAAAAATAGCATGCCACGAGATACAATAATTTAAAACTACACATTCGGAACTTTATCGGGACAGAAAAGGCGAATGACTTTTCTTTACCCCAAACAGGGGAATAAAATCCTATAAAAATTCTAAATAAAGTAAACCAAGAGAATTTTTTTTGAAAATGATATTAGGGTTTGTTTTCGTCCCCCCCCCAAAAAATACATCAAATGATACTTAGGGCATTATGTGTGCCCCTCTTCCCCCTGTATTGTAAAGAATGTTTTCGTTTTTACTTACTGAATAAGTCATTCCTGCCCCATTGGACAAAAGCAAGGAAAACAGCTACACTGACCATTGCTGTTAAAATTATGAAGAAAATGAATACTCTCATCTGAAAAATAATGAAAACAGTACAGTGAATGAAACTAGGACTACAGTTTATAAAAGCAGCATATATATATAAGTAGTTTTCACGCTGTGCAAAATTTGATCCTATTTCAGTCTCTTTAAAGATTCAAATAATCAGAAGTTTATCCTTCACCATCCAATCTATGTAAAAATATATATAAAATGAGATACAAAAGTTGAAACAAACTGATTAAAGGTTTTCTTACAATCAAGTGACAATTTTTTTTAAATTAATAAACAACTTATTTTACATAGAGTTTAATTAACAAAGGAAAACGGGCACAGAGTGAAACAAGATAACAGAGGTTTCCTTAAAATAAACATTTAAAATAAAATGCCTCCCATATTCCAATTAAACTTCAAAACAGTTCACATAATTACATTATTATGTTTTCTTTGCTTTAAAAAACAGCAACAAAACCTTGAAAACTTTCTAGATTGAAATCACTGTAATTCAGAAGAATCACATTAAAGCCAATGCATGTTGTTTGTAGGAAGTTGGTTGTTGGTTGCAGCTGGAGGGGGGGAGGCATATTTTATAGATGAACATAATTTGCACTACATAATTAAACCTAAAGGCACATACTTTTGGAACAGAGCTTAACCATGGTTCATATACGCCCTTATATCAGTTCATAACTGCAACATCAACCTCTACATATCAACCTCAATATCAACCTCAACTTCTACATATGTCTCTGCTATCAGTGATCTAGTACCAAAGACAAAATTTCAAGATAACTTCAATGCTTTTCAGTGGAGCACTCCTATTCCATTATAAATCAAGAAGTCTAGGGCAACTAGTTCAGGAGCAGAGAAACTACTCAACCCATCTTAAAAGTTTGGTTTTACCTTTGTAATACACTGATGAAAAATCCTGCATGGATATTTAATTGTCACACTGCTTGTGTGTGTATGATTTGAAAATCCCTGCATGAAATAGTGCCCACAAAACAAAGGCAAGTGTTTTTACGTATTTCAGGCTAAAAATGCGTAAACAAAAGTTTTAGAATCTGACCTTTTTTCCTGCTGAGGTTCTGCAGCTGTGTTGTTTATCACTGGCACTAATTCTCCTGAAACAATACAGTGGAATGCTTTCCAAGGCTCCAGCCTTCAGTATAAACTTGCTCTATGCACGAATAAGCCTGCCGGTCTTCAGTATGAACTAGCTGTATACTTCTGCTTGAGTCCTGCTTTGTAGGCTTCTCATGGGCATCTGGTTGGCCACTGTGAGAATGGATGCTGGACTACATCACTCTTGGCCTGATGCAGAAGGGCTATTCTTATGTTTTTACTGAAAGTGATTTGATACACTGCCACTGGCCCACTTTATTTCTATTTTGTGTGTGCATATAACACAGCATTTCATCTTCATGGTTTGCGTTCCGATAATGTGTTTCTTCTACCCCGCTAATATTGCACGGCCCACTTCCCTTTAGTTTGGAATTCTGGAGTTTCAGATTTTTGGACTACATTTTAACCTGAGATGTATTTGCAGAGGAGCAGACAAGGTGGTTGGCTCAGGGCCATGGGTACTGAGAGTGGCGCCATTATCGCATCCTTCTCTCAGTGTGCCTGGGAACAAAGAACAAAGTGAACACCTTTATCTAGGGCTGCCATGTCATATGTATGGAATTTCCTGGACATATCCAGGATATTTCCATCGGAAATAGCGTCTGGGAGGTTAAAATTTCTGGGGAAACCCAGGTGTATGGCAACCCATTTTGGAAGTGTTGATTTTTATTTTATTTTTGCTGAATTTCCTTTAAAAAAATAGCTCAACATTTCTATTTTTTTGAGATTTTGCAACAAACAAACAAACAAACAAACAAACCCTACCTTTATTGCATGATCTAACTCACATGAGAGCTGGCAGAGTACACCAACAGTTAATCATTAAGCCAGCTAGAAGCTCAGAGAGCTCTTTCTAGTTTAGTATTTGTTGTTGTTTAGTCGTTTAGTCGTGTCTGACTCTTTGTGACCCCATGGACCAGAGCACGCCAGGCACTCCTGTCTTCCACTGCCTCCCGCAGTTTGGTCAAACTCATCTTGGTAGCTTCGAGAACACTGTCCAACCATCTCGTCCTCTGTCGTCCCCTTCTCCTTGTGCCCTCAATCTTTCCCAACATCAGGGTCTTTTCCAGAGAGTCTTCTCTCTTCTCATGAGGTGGCCAAAGTATTGGAGCCTCAACTTCAGGATCTGTCCTTCTAGTGAGCACTCAGGGCTGATTTCCTTCAGAATGGATAGGTTTGATCTTCTTGCAGTCCATGGGACTCTCAAGAGTCCTTTCCAGCACCATAATTCAAAAGCATCAATTCTTCAGCGATCAGCCTTCTTTATGGTCCAGCTCTCACTTCCATACATCACTACTGGGAAAACCATAGCTTTAACTATGGGGACCATTGTCGGCAAGGTGATGTCTCTCCTTTTTAAGATGCTGTCTAGGTTTGTCATGGCTTTTCTCCCAAGAAGCAGGCATTTACTAGTTTAGTATACGCCAGTGGAATTTTCCAGTGATAAACCCTTAGCAACATACAGGCATTCTCTAGTTCAGTGTGCAATTAAACAAGTATACATAAAAAAGCCACAGAGCAATGATTCTTTTTAGCTGTTAGGTGCATAGCTGCTCCATTCTTTACAGACACCTTTCCCACTGGGAAATGGACAATCACCCCCAAGACACATGTGATGTTGCAGACCAATATCTAATTTCCTGTTGAGAAGGGTGCCTAGAAGAGATAGCAGAGGGCGAGTCCTTTGTGCTGCTTTGCTACTAGCTCCCTCTTGAATTGAAAAATGGGAGTCTAGCCCAGCATGCTGGCTCAGTGATGGATCTTCTGCCAGACGGCCTTAAAACGCTGACCCCTTACATTGGTTCTGGAAGGGAAAGTAGTTCAGGCATTGCAACCTAATACTTTGTCAGAGTTGAAGTGAGAGGCCTGGGGCAAGTAAACCTATTTCCCTCCCCTGAAAAAGGAGATGGCATAAGGCAAAAATACATCAGGTAAATATTTCAGAAAGTCATGCTTGTCAGCTGTTTCTGCTTCTTGCACTCTTCCCTGGATATTATAGTTCAACAGGCTAGCTTTATCAGAAGTAAACCTTAAAAAGATGAATGTGCTTCTCCCCCTCTCCTCTAGATGAACAAAATAGGGAAAGCAGTTTCATTTCAGCTAACTCATTAAATAAAAGGCTTTAAGGATGCATTCTCAAATAGGTTGTAAGCACTGTTAAATACTTATAAGGCTTTAGCTGTTTTTGCCTGTGTGTGCGTTTTCAGTGAGGGCTGAAACATGTCAGATATACTTTTGTTGGACTCTTAAAAAGGCAACCTCCCATCTATAGTTGCCCCCCAAAGAAAGAAAACCTCTCCTCAAAGCTGCATCAAAGCATTCCTATTGAGCTAAAGGAGAATTTCCCCTGTGTCAACGTTTTTGTTTACAAAGCACCTCAACCTCTTCAGTGTTTGAGGCTGAAGTGTTTATCAGTTCAAACAGCATCCAAGAGGGGAGTTTCGACTTGACAGCCATCTGTACCTGTTTTTTAATTAATTTTGAGAAACAGAAAGCCTTTTCCCCACCCCCACATTTAGTTTCTACTGAAAGTCAAACCTAGGCTGAGCACAGGTTTAGGCCTACTTCGAAATGGAAAGGCTGTCTGGGAGAACCTGACCCTAGCTGCTCATTTTCAAATATTAGGACCTTTGGGAGAGAAGGCGTGAAACACTTAATTTATCATTTAACAGTAATGCCTTCAGACGGTCAGTATTATGTGGGAGGGATCGTTCAGGTGCATACCAATAAATTTAGGTTGTGCAATTAAAATGAATTAAAGCACTCTTGTCACCCTGGTGCAACAAATCCACTTAGAAAGAAACTGACTTTTTGCAACCTGTTCATGTATGTTTCTCTTAGTTTCTCCTTTTTCCAGTCTTAAATGTGAACACATGAGCACCCACAGCAGTCCTACTCCTCCTGCACTACCTGGAGCTAAACCATGGTTTGTCTTAGCATCATGTCTAAATCCAGACGCACCACAAGCTGTAGTCAAGGTTTGTTTTTTTGGCTTCCCAGTTGTGGTTTGTCTGAGGGAGACAAACCATGAGCCCAGGGTTGGACATAATGCCAATCTAAACAATAGCTTAGCTCCAGGTAGCGTGGTAGCAGGATGACTAGGGGAGGAGTGAAATGGCAGTGATTTCTGCTGTGAGACCACCGCGTTTGTGCTTAGCCATGGTTTGACTTAGTGGTATGTACAAACTGGGCTTCTATAAACAGTGGAAGGCTAGTTTTGTCCTCACTGCGGTGCTGCTCCCAAGCATAGAGCTTTGCTTTCCCCTGCAGCACTGAATGTCATGCCACTCATTTATTTGGGAGAAAGTCAACATGTGGATTCACGAACACCACTGGGTGGCAGCTAAAACTACTCCCCTATCCCTGGTGACTCCAGCCATAACCTGTTGAGTGTGACATGATACTATCAGCTGTCTTTCATATGTAGATACTATCATTATAAGTGAAATGCCAGGTTTAGCATTAGGAAATTCAAGGTTAGAAGATGCTTGAATATATGGGAGGAAAGGGATGAGGGCTTGTAAAAAAATAAATAAAAGCTACCACCATCTGATCATTGCTATTTTAGCCAAATCATGCCCCCACTCCCCGTAGTAGCTAAGGGGAGGTGGTCATATCTTACAACACCAATTGGAGCTCTACTAGCTTTTGTCTCTGTCTCCGACATTTAGAAGCTGTTAAACTTTCGTGAAAAGCTGTCTTTACTACTTATATTTTACTTTTCCACCCCACTCTCTTTGTTATTTTGTTTGGCTGTGGTGTTATTTTTCTTGCAGACCTTCTACGGCTGGATGAGAAATCGCATTTTGCAAATTATCTGATTTATAGCGGCGTTCCCCCCACTTGGTTTGCATTAGAAGCGTGGCAGACTGAAAGAACCTAAAACTTTTCAACATATAATTGCTTTTTTTAAAAAAAACAAACAAACCCAAAGCCACGGAGTTTCTTAAGAATTGAGATTTCCCTTATGTAGGTTAAGTAATTTCTTTTGCTCTGCTAATGACTCAATTTAGTTTGGAGCCCTTTGTTTTTCTTTTTAACAACACCAGTTTTCTTCTGCCCTTTGTGCTTTAATTGAAAGGCATTGATTCACAAAGCACAAACTCCTGCAGCTTTTCATCAGTGGAAAATGTGTGGGGAGGAGAAGCCTCATATTGCCTAAAAACTTAAAAAAAACACTCGAAAGGGGCCCATCTGTCCCATTCATGTAGAGCATACTTTTTATTTATGACTGTTTTTATTTATGACTGTTTTTAAAATGTATAGAGACTTATACAACCCAAATGGCTTCTGAGTGGATTTAGCAACCATGGCTTCCTCCCATGTAAGGCTTGGTTTCCAGACCATTGATCATCTCGGTTGCCTTCCTCTGAACATGTTCCTGCTTGCCAACATCCTTCTTAAATTGTGGTGCCCAGAATTGGACACAGTATTCCAGGTGTGGTCTGACCAAGGCAGAATAGAGTGGTACTGTTGCTTCCCTTGTTCAGCAGCAAATTCCCACATCATGAACAGGGCCACATGGACCGAGCTCCTGCAGTGGTCTCTGTGACAATGCTGGTATGTGTGCACATCCCATCTGGCCTTTGGTGGATGACTTTTGCTTTGTGGTTCAGGGTGCTTTGCTGCTGCTGCTGCTGCTGCTGCTGCTGCTGCTGCTGCTGCTGCTACAAAGAGGTCCTCAGTGTGCAAAACAGAAACAAACAAAACCATGAAACCTATTCATCCTTCAACGCGAGTACTGTACATTTTAAAACAGGAGCTGTACTTTGGTATTTAATGAGAGACTGGCATCTCAATATCAAGTGTAGAAATTAAAGTCTGAATTCATATCCAGGTTTTCCTAAGTCTCCTGCTTTGAGGCAGATCCGCAGTTTGAAAATTAAGCTTTAGATCCAATCACACCCCATTACAATATTAGGCAGGGATTCAGCAGTTGCCGTAGATGTTAGACATAATATGGAGGCTGATCCCTGATAATCTCCTTTCCTCGGGGTTTTTTGTACTGTCTGTTCAAGGTTCCAGGGGATAGGGAGTCAGACAAAAGCCAGGTGAAAGTGAACATTTGTGCATAATCCTCTTTCAGTCGAAAGGCTTTGTAGTACTATAACTGAATAAAGATGCTGGATTGCTTCTTCAGACGAAAGCCAGGAACCCTGTCGTTAACCTTTCTGCAATCTTGTTCTGTCAGATTTACTATATAAGGCTGCAAGGGATCTATAAAAGATGAGGCCACAATCCAAAGTGCGATGACTGGGAGGAAAACTCTGTTTAAATCAATGGAATGCACACCTGCGTTATTGGTCTCGTCTAGCACACAGTGAAGTATGCTTTGGACAATACGACTTCAGCACACTTACTGAGGTGTTTGGAAGCAAAGTACTGTACTGTAGAAACGTAACGGTATTCTGATGCTTAGGACAGTACATCACGGGCGGTCTTTGGAACACTAACTGCTAGAGTGGCCTTTAGTATGGAGTAAACAAAATAGTTTGGATAATTGACGTCACGAACCTCTCCAGAATCCAGGATTATTGCTTTAATGCTCTGCTGGGTTTGAAATCCTTGCTGCTTCTCGTCTCCCACTGTGAATAAGTGGTAGTAGTTTGTCTGATATGTTTCTTTTTATTAAAAAAATATGAAAAATGAAAATGATTTACCAGACAGAACAAAACTATTAACAAAAAAGTATAAAGAACATGATAAGAACCTATTCTAGAGGGCAGTAAACAATTGGTAGATGTTTCGACTAGAATAATAAAATAATTAAACAAGGAAGGTGGTTTGTAAATGTTTCCTATTACAGCCCAAGCTAACTTCACAAACCTGAGCACATTTTTTTTGCAAGCAAATGATTTATATTTGTGGTTCCTCACTGTTTTGAATCCCCTCACACTTCCCATTTTGGGGTTTGTTGTGGTGTTACTTTGTAGACAGCGTGAGGCGAGCTCTGGTCTGACCAGGCCAGGCAAGTGAAGTAGTTTGTAAACAAGGTCTTTGTAAATTCTGTGAGGGCAGTTTATATATTTAAAAACCAAGGAGTCTTATCAAACCTGAATATTTCATGTTATTCCAACTCAAAAAGAAACATAGCCATTACTTAAAACCTCAGTTGGTATAAAACTCTATCCCCCATCACCCTCAAAACCTTTTTCAGGTTACCAATTTTGAATGAGTCAGCTGAAAGAAAAGAAAAGAAAGATTTAGATAGAAATAGGTAGATTTAGATAGAAAAGCACAGCAAGAGAGAAATACCAGTTCATATATACACACAGCTTTTTTTCAGCCTGAACTCACCAGAACTAAGTTTCGGCACCTCTCAGGTAGGCGCTATTGCCATTATAAGAGAACAAGGGAGGTGTTCATGGTGAGTTCCAGCACCCCTTTTCCTAGAAAAATAGCACTGTGTGTGTATTTCTATATCTATATCCATTTCTAGCGTACAGTGAGGGTGGGAGTGATTTACCGTGTTTCTCATATTTTAAGACATGTCTTATATATATTTTTTTACTCAAGAAAATAAGCCTATGGCTTATTTTCGGGGGTGTCTTATTTTTTGCCGAGCCCCGACTGAGCAGGAACCAGCAAAGGCAGCAGCCCGCCGCCGGCATGGAGCTCCAACAGAGCGCGCGCTTTGCCGAGCTCCAAGCCGGCGGCGGGCTGCTGCTTTTGCTGGTTCCCGCTCAGTCATACCGTACCAGCATGTCTTATTTTCGGGGTATGCCTTATATTTCGCCAGGTCTTGAAAATCCTGCCATGCCTTATTTTTTAGGGATGCCTTAAAATATGAGAAACACGGTATGTAGGGTCAGTTGAGCAAGTGCAAAAACTGCTAGGTGTGCAATGCAGGGAGATTCAGGTGCTTCAGCAATGGAATAAAGGGTTATGTGTTTCACCTGTTTGTGGAGTGGAGACCTGTTTAATGATATACACTGGGCCTGCTGAGTCCCAGATGGTACTGATAACAGATTTCCAGTGTTCAGGCTCTGAGGTGGGTAGTTCTGAGAGGCTGTAGATCATTGGTTCCCAACCTTTTTTTTTGGCCATGTCCCACCTAAGCATCTCAAAAACCCTGATGCCCCTCCCCAACATATAATTCTTCTTATTCAAAAAGTGAACTCCTCTTCATGTAGAGAAAGCCTAAAAGGCCATTCACTGTTAATAACTCATTCTCAAATTCTCCCCTTAAAAATCAAATTGCCCCCCCTGTGGGGCGTGTGCCAGTCTAGTGGTCCGGCTTAGTATGCGGTAGCTTTCTATGTTCTAAAGATGTGAGGGTGAGAGGAAAGAATTTGACGTCAAAACAGCAGTTTGGGAGTGAGCAAGAGGGTAGTGGCTTTATTTTACCGTCAACATCAGGGGTCATCAAACTTTTTCAGCAGGGGGCCAGTCCACTGTCCCTCAGACCTTGTGGGGGACTGGACTATATTTTGAAAAGAAATATGAACGAATTCCTATGCCCCACAAATAACTCAGAGATGCATTTTAAATAAAAGGACACATTCTACTCATGTAAAAACATGTTGATTCCCAGACCGTCCATGGGCTGGATTTAGAAGGCAATTGGGCCGCATCCGGCCCCTGGGCCTTAGTTTCGGAACCCCTGGTCAACATGATATTTCTAATCACCTTGTTGCACCTTTTATTGTCAAGAAATAGTAATAAGAGTGATGAGCATATTGCATTCTCTGTCCATTTCCCTTCCCACAACAACTTTGTGTGCAGGTTGTAGACTTCTTTGGTCACCTATCCATCAACGTCCAAAAGACGGATAAAATAGGACACAGAAAAATGCTAATTTAGATATAGTAAATTATAATTATAGTAATTTTAGTAATTATAACCTAACAGCACGCCTGTCAACTAAGTGAAAGCTTTCACTTGGCAGGTACGTATTTAAATTAAATCCGGTGAAATGGATTTGAGTCCATGAAGAGAACTATTGTTAATTACCCATCCTTCACCTTAAGGTCCCAGAGCAGGTGACAACATTGAAACACAATATTATAAACAGCTTAAAAACAATTATAGAAATAAGGTGGATCGTAAAACTGTATGCCTCAAGTGCCAAAAGCCAGGGCAAAGAGGTACATCTTCAACATTTCCTATATAATGAAGGTGCCAGATGTATCTTGGGAGGGAGTTCCACAACTTAGGGTGCTACCATAGAGAAGGCCCTCTTCCCCTTCCAGCTTCTGAGGGCAGAAAACTAACATGTGGACCCAGGAATTTAGGGGGCTATGGCACCCACGTACTCATAACAATATATTTGTAAGGATTGTATAGTCAGGTAACATTTACTCAGAGGAAACCCATTGAAATGAATAGCCACGACTGATTTAGGTCCATTAATTTCTGTGAGGTCTGTTTTGAGGCAAAGTTCCCTTAAAAGCCACTTAGAGATCTTTGAAATATTAATTAAATATGACTGTGGCTTTGTTTTCAGATAACCCGGGCGCTGCCAACTGTTGATGGGCAGCTTCAAGGTGCCCTCTGCTCTCCTGCATGATGCCTTTTTTTATCTTGAAACTGGGCTTGGATCAGACGGCCTTTCAAATAATAGAGGGCAGTCCTTCAAACAGAAATCTACCTCTGGGGCAGGACATGTAGTTAGTTGTATTGCAACCCAATGGTATGGATGACTTTATCACTTATGACACGCAGACCAAGAACATATAAATGATATTTCATTTCCCCCCTCAAGCTACAAGTATATTTAACCTTTTTTTTTTAAGACTGAACTAGAAAATTTTCCGTCATCCCTGATCCTCCTAAACAAGCAAAAAAGTTAAATAGTTTGACACGCTGCCCATTTGCGCAGCTTTAAGCCCCTGGCTTTCATGCCACATTCTAGGGTGCTTTAACAATTTTGAAAAAGTACCCCCTGGCATTTTTTTTTTAAAAAGTGTTCGGATTATGGGTTAAATTTGATTTAATTCTGTGAATATGCTTTTCTGCCCCTCTCCATAATTTATGCCCAGTGTGACTTAGCATTCAGCTGCATTACAGAGCATATTAAAGAAAACAGTGTTTAGAAAGAAGAATCTACGGCAGAACAATTACTACATTGGTGGTTGCTTTGGAGCAACACTGGCTTAGGCCACAAGGCATGTATAATAGAAATCCACATCCTATTTAAAACGAAGGCTTTTACCACCTGCTTTTTCCCACCGCCTATTTCAGTTTGAATTAAAATGTGCCGGTAGCTATGGATATACTTCCTAGCTCTCAAAGCCTTTCATCTGTTCGGTGTGATTTTTATTCCGTTCTTCAGGCCTCAAACATTCTTCCCCTCCCCCCTTTTTTTACTTGAGACAAACACTCAATTCCCTCTTTCTCATTTCCCCCACAAAGTTGCTTTTCCAGCTTGCGTTTCGTTGAAAGCCACCCACCCGTACTCTTTCTGAATCGTTTAGTCCTTTAATTAAGTTTATATTTACAGGCTGAAGGAGGCACCCGCTTGAATTAACTCCAGACAACCATGTTTACCGCCCAGCCACTTCTTCTCATGAGGCACTTGAATAAAATAGCTTAGAAGCTTGTGGTGGGTTTTATTATGATGTTTTATTGAACACTTCTTCTTTCCCTCATGTTAGGTCTATAATGTATAAATCAAACTTTGGATTTTTATTTTTATTTTTTTAAAATGATAGGTTGTGAGAGCAAGAAAGGGTGGCCTTAACCAGGACTTTTTTTCAGCCGGAACTTGCTGGAACTCATTTCTGGCACCTCTCAGGTGGGCACCATTGCCATTCTAAGAGAATGAGGGAGGTGTTCATGGTGAGTTCCAGCACTTCTTTTTCTAGAAAAATAGCACTGGCCTTAACAATTTGCCCCTGTGGCTACCAAGACACACTGATTGTCTTATTAAAGCAGGTGCCAATCTCCCCCCCCAGCCTTCTTTCCAATATTGGGACTGAGGATATCCACATGACTTCCAGGACCAATTCCCACCCACTGGAAGGCTGGAAGGAAAGCTGGTTGCTTGCCAGAAGGCAAATGAGTACTTGCCATGGCTAGCATGATGAACAAAAATGTAGAAGCCTGGTTATTTTATTTGTTTATTGCATTGATATCCCACCTTTTTCTCCAAGGAGCTTGAGGTAGCGTACATGGTTCTCCCCTGCCTCATTTAATCTCCACAACAACCCTGTGAGGTAGGTTAGACTGAGAGGCAGTGACTGGCCCAAGGTCACCCAGTGAACTTCATGGCCAAGTGGGGACTTGAACCCTGGTCTCCTAGGTCTTAGTCCAATACTCTACACAACACCGACTCTCCTAATCATGACAATTACTGTGGGTAGGATAGGCATAACTAAGGGGAAATGACAAGAGGGTTGTTCACACACTACACTGAGCATAGGTGTAAGCTGCGGAATTGTTTGTGTGAAAGACTGTACATTTGTTCACTTGTACAACTGAATTATAGTGTACATGGGTACAGACTGTACTTAACACATGGACTCAACTATGTGTATGCACATATTATACACGTGTTGGATGTAATGTGTGGACATCCCCAAGGATAGATTCCTTTCTAAACTGCTAGTATTCGGCATGGTTAAATCCATGATATTCCATAGCTGCCGCCATCACTATCAAAACAAGTGTCATATTTTCAAAACCACAAGCAGCTGAGAAGGGTCCCTTTAGCTGATACATTTTAAATGGGGCAAAATTAATATTGTGAAAGCCAGGGCATTGTTGATCTGTTTGCTCAACCAGGGCCAACCTGGTCAAAACAGCCTTGAGAGCTGTTGTCAAGTAAAAAAAGGGGGGAGTGCATGGCCAAATACAGATCCTCTCTCTTCAGTAGACACTCCTGCCCTCTTTACCCTTTGAATTACTAAGCATCAGTTTGAGAGAATAACTATTGGTTATGGATCAGGAAGATTGAGCTGGGGCTTCAGTGAATCACTAGTTTGGATGGGTGAATCAGAAGGAATGAGAAAGAGGGGGAAAGGAGAGACTGAAACGGTGGCTCACAGGAAGAGAATGAGGGGTGTTGACTTGCTTTCTCAGACTTGCTTTCTCAGTTCCTGTCAGATTGGGCAAGGCTCTTGTAGACTAGAGGTCTGCTCCCTGCCCTAATTCAAGTAGGATAAATGGAGAGACCCACAACATTGTCAAACCCAAGGAGTGCATATGTAGTCTCCTAGCTTTGCCTGCTGCTTTTGCTTTAATTTTTTCCACGCTGTTATTTCTGCTTGTGCGGAACCATGAATTCTAATATGATGAATGTTATAACGTAGGTGTTAAAAGTCAAATATAAGGACTTGCCTACTTGTTGTGCTTTATAAGGCAGGAGATCGCTGGAATGACTTACAGTGGTACCTCTACTTACGAATTTAATGCCTTCCGAACGCACATTTGTAAGTCGAAAAAAATTTGTAAGTCGAATCCCATAGGAATGCATTGGGAGAAAAAATTCGTAAGTAGAAGCAACCCTATCTAAAAATTCGTAAGTAGAAAAAATCCTATCTAAACCGCATCCAAGATGGCGGACGGAGCTCTATTCGTAAGTAGAAACATTCGTAAGTAGAGTTATTCGTAAGTAGAGGTACCACTGTACAGTATAGTTAACACAGGGTGGGGAACCTGTGGGCTGTATTTTTTGGGGGGGAGAGAATGATCTGTTGAGAGCCACATGCTGATGCTGGACAGGATGCAGCCAAAGTGGGTGAAGCCCCCCCCTTTCTCATTTTTTACCCCTCCTTGCCAGCCACATGAAATTATACTGAAGGTCACATGAAATCGGGATAAGCTGCCCACACCTGCCCTAATATATAATGCTAGTGTCCACTCTTCTTCACATAGATATTAATAGTTCTGGCATTGCTATGTCAGCAGTGTGATAAAGAACTGTGAAACATGGTTGTGTGTGTGTGTGTGTGTGTGTGTGTGTGTGTTAGTAATAAGTATACAGATACCATTCTCCATGGCCTCCATGTATTAAACATAGTGGTCACACATTCTGAAGTCTTCCAGCCGCAATCATTTTAATCTTGTATAATTCCTGGCCCCATATCACGTTGTCTTGGTCGCCTGGAAACTGCTCAGTAGATCTCTTCCCATCCTTCTCAACTAATGCCAAATGCCCGAGGCAGTGTGAGGGACATGCTCATGCTGCAGATCAGCCAAGGATAGCATGAAACCTCTAAAAGTGTTGGCAATGCTGACATTATGGAGGTTGTGCAGTGTCTTATCCTCCCATGTAGCCAGGGTCTTCTAACATCACTTTTGGGCCAAGTGAAGCTGCTGTTTCACAGCCCCCCACACCATTAAGGGACCCTGTGTTGGATTTTGAAAAGGATGTAGATTGCTCTGAGCAAACAAGCTCAAGACCTACTGTTGCTTAGTTTTCACCTCAAAACTCACCTTTCAATCTCTGTCCCCATTTCAGAGATTTGGGGCCCAATGGCCAGCTTATCTCTTCCTTTTTCCATTTATGATTCTCTCTGCAGGTGGTCTGCTATACCTTATTCATGAATTCAGAGTTTAACTGAAGAAGTTGAAAAATCAATTTCCTTAGAAAATGCATGAGCGATGCACTTTCTTTCAAAAAGTTATATTCTGTTCAGTTTGCAGTGTCTTCTTTTTCCCAGGGTTTCTGCACTTCAACGAGGCAGCACCTTGATTTCTTTAATTATGGCAGTAGATGAGGCCATGCAGTGAATCACCTTACCTTTTCCACTCCAGGAGATTTGCTAATCACATCTACCTCCTGTTCAGCTCATCTTCCTAGTGTGCTCATCCATGCAGCCAAGTAAGTGAATTTGCCCTTTAAGAAATTTACCTGTTTTTTTACCTGCTCTGAATTTATGTGGGAGGATTATTTACTGAAGCATATGTGCCTTAAATAAAGAAACCAAGGACACTGCCAGGCATATATAATACATATCAAGTACCCTATATGTATTTGTCTGAATTGTACATCTAATATCTACATGTTGTACAGCTACATATGGCTACCACATGGGCAGTATTACAGTACAGTTGCTGGCCATTTCGTGTGGGGGGTTCCATTTCTGGCCCCGCTCCCATTTCACCCCAGTTCCGCCCTTTTTATGATGCATTGCGTGACATTTTCAGGTTGGCATCGTGTGTGTGCACGATTGCATGACTTTTGAACACGCATTAATTGGTCTTATCCAAAAAACCCAGAGCTCTCCTAGAAAGTGGAATCCTAGACATACCTACCTGGAAGTAATGCCCATTGATTTCAATGAGACTTACTCCTAGGTAAATGGGTATAGGATTGCAGGCTTAGTTCAGCCATGCTGCATTGCAAACTGAGTTTCAAAAAGTGTTTGTTACACAGCATGATCGGGCTGTTGCCCGCCCCCCAGCCCAAAGTACTGTTGGGTAGGCAAAGTTACAGTAAATCACTTTTCTAAAGAATTTAGAGGCAGACTTAGTCGTTGTCTGAGGACTATCCCTGCCTCCGGGTCTGGTCCTGACCGGACGGATATTGGAATCAGCAAGGGATACCCACATGACCTGAAGGTGCTGCTGTGCAATGCCAGGTCGATGATGAATAAGACCACTGCCATTCACGACCTGATTGTGGATGGAGGATTTGACCTGGCATGTGTGACAGAGACCTGGTTGGATGAAGCCGATGGGCCCGTTCTTGGCGCTGCTTGTCCACCAGGTTTCTCTTATGCACAGCAACCCAGGCCATCTGGGCGGGGAGGGGGGGTTGCAGTGATTTTTAGGAAGTCATTAGTTTGCACCAGGCGTCCTATTGGTAAGACGGAGTTTTCTGAGTGCATGTTCTGGAAGTTGGGCAATAGGGGCAGTACAGGATTCCTTTTGGTGTACCGACCTCCCCGCTGCACCAAGGATTCCCTGCCCGAGCTGCTTCAGGTCGTGTCGGATGTGCTCCTGGAGACACCTAGCTTGGTTGTCTTAGGGGATTTTAACATCCATGCCGACACGACCTTACAAGGAGCCGCTCGGGACTTCGTGGAAAGCATGGCCACCATGGGGCTGTCCCTGAATAAGTCTGGCCCAACTCATAGCCGCGGACATGCCTTGGACTTGGTGTTCACCTCTATGGATGTTGGTGATCTGACATTAAGTAAAAGCGAAACAAAAGAAGTGCCATGGTCAGATCACTTTCTGGTGCAACTGGACTTCTCCGCAACCCTTCCCCTCTGCAGGGAGGTGGGACCGATTCGGATGGTCCGCCCCCGCTACTTAATGGATCCAATTGGCTTCCAGAGAGTGGTAGGGGATGTTTTATCCCATGTCGATGGCCTTTCAGCTGATTCCCTGGTGGCCCGCTGGAATGCGGAGTTAACCAGCGCTATTGACTGTCTGGCTCCGAAGCGCCCTCTCAGATTGCATGGAGCCCGGACAGCCCCGTGGTTTTCCCCGGCGCTGAGGGCGATGAAACAGTCGTTGAGACGGCTAGAGCGCCGGTGGCGGAAAACTCATTTTGAATCAGACCGGACACGGGCTAGAGCTCAACTTCGAGCCTACCAAGTGGCAATGGCGACGGCGAAGAGGACCTTCTTCGCCGTCTCCATCGCATCTGCAGAAAACAGCAGCAGGAGACTCTTCCAGGTGGTTCGCAATTTAGCGGAACCACCTGCTCCATCCGGGCCCAGTACGGGCCACATGATCTCCTGCAATGATTTTGCAAAGTTTTTTGCAGATAAAGTCGCTCAGATTCGGGAAGAGGTAGACTCCACCGTGGGAGCAGGGCCGGGGCGGGGGAGTGCTAGAGTCCTGTCTAGTCAAGTTTTGTGGGATCAATTTCAATCTGTTACCTCCGAGGATGTGGACAGGCTGCTTCGACGAGTGAAACCAACCACCTGTCTCCTTGATCCTTGCCCATCCTGGCTTATAAAAGCTAGCCAGGAAGGGCTGGGCGATGGGCTTCGCGGGTTGGTAAATGCTTCTCTCCATGAAGGAGCCTTCCCAGACCCGCTGAAAGAGGCGGTTATTAAACCGCTTCTTAAAAAACCATCTTTAGATCCGGCCAATATGGCCAACTATCGCCCAGTCTCAAATCTTCCATTCTTGGGCAAGGTGGTTGAGCGAGTGGTTGCTGAACAACTTCAGGCACGCCTGGAAGAAGCGGACCATTTGGATCCCTTCCAGTCAGGATTCAGGCCTCATCATGGGACTGAAACTGCCTTGGTCGCACTGGTCGATGATCTCCGGCGGGCTAGGGACAAAGGTAAGAGCTGTTTCCTTGTTCTGCTGGATCTCTCAGCGGCTTTTGACACCATCGACCATAACATCCTTCTGGATCGTCTAGAGGGTTTGGGAGCTGGGGGCACTGTCATGCAGTGGTTCCGCTCCTTCCTCCTGGGCCGTGTTCAGAAAGTGGTGGTGGGGGATGAGTGTTCAGACCCCTGGGCTCTCACTTGTGGGGTGCCTCAGGGTTCTGTCCTCTCCCCCATGCTTTTTAACATCTATATGCAGCCGCTGGGAGAGATCATCAGGGGGTTTGGGCTGGGTGTCCATCAGTATGCTGATGATACCCAGCTCTACCTCTCTTTTAAATCAGAACCAGTGAAGGCAGTGAAGGTCCTGTGTGAGTGCTTGGAGGCGGTTGGAGGATGGATGGCGGCTAACAGATTGAGATTGAATCCTGACAAGACAGAAGTACTGTTTGTGGGGGACAGGAGGCGGGCGGATGTGGAGGACTCCCTGGTCCTGAATGGGGTAACTGTGCCCCTGAAAGACCAGGTGCGCAGCCTGGGAGTCATCTTAGACTCACAGCTGTCCATGGAGGCACAGGTCAACTCTGTGTCCAAGACAGCTGTTTATCAGCTCCATCTGGTACGCAGGCTGAGTCCCTACCTGCCCACTGACTGTCTCTCCAGAGTGGTGCATGCTCTAGTTATCTCTCGCTTGGACTACTGCAATGCGCTCTACGTGGGGCTACCTTTGAAGGTGACCCGGAAACTACAACTAATCCAGAATGCGGCAGCTAGACTGGTGACTGGGAGCGGCCGCCGAGACCACATAACACCGGTCCTGAAAGACCTACATTGGCTCCCAGTACGTTTCCGAGCACAATTCAAAGTGTTGGTGTTGACCTTTAAAGCCCTAAACGGCCTCGGTCCGGTATACCTGAAGGAGCGTCTCCACCCCCATCATTCTGCCCGGACACTGAGGTCCAGCTCCGAGGGCCTTCTGGCGGTTCCCTCACTACGAGAAGCCAAGTTACAGGGAACCAGGCAGAGGGCCTTCTCGGTAGTGGCACCCACCCTGTGGAATGCCCTCCCACTAGAGGTCAAAGAGAACAACAATTACCAGACCTTTAGAAGGCATCTCAAGGCAGCCCTGTTTAGGGAAGCTTTTAATGTTTGATGGATTTCTGTATTTTAATGTTTGATGGATCTCTGTATTTTAGAATTTCTGTTTTGTTGGAAGCCGCCCAGAGTGGCTGGGGGAACCCGGCCAGATGGGCGGGGTATAAATAATAAATTATTATTATTATTATTATTATTATTATTATTATGTATGAAAATAAAGAAACCAAACACAAATATGTAGAGGCAGGGCCGTCTCAAGCAGGTTGGGCGCCCTGGCGCGAAGATCGCTCCAGCGCCCCCGCCCTGGTGGGCGGGCGCCGTGCAGCGGCCACCTGCCAGCCCGGCGCCCTAGCACCCCATGCCACTGGGACTACCCCTAGAGCCGGGCCTGTGTAGAGGCTTGAATTCAGTTCAACAATTGTGCTAGCAGCAGCCAGCACAACAAATCCTGCTAGCAATGGAACTTTCCCCTTGTCCTCCCCCCTATGCCTCCACCAAACGGGCTCTAGGAGCTGCGAGAACCCTCAGAACAGCACACAGAGGGAGGAGAGGGACAATCATTCTGCCTGAGAAGCCAAAATGCTTGCACTGATGGAAAATCATAATAGCACAATGGTGAATCCCTCGCACAATGACTTAACATGGGGTAGGAAATTATGTTGCCAGTTGCTGCAATGGGACATCATGGGTTTTCAATTCAAACATCAATATGAACACAGTGAAGAACTGGTGCCTGACTGGGAACCTTGTGGCCCTCTAGAAGTTATTGGACTCCAATTCCAGTCAGTCCCAACCAACATGGCAAATGGCCAGGGATAATAGGAATTGTTCAATAGCATCTGTAGGAATTCACCTCTGATTTAGTGGCTGATTTGCAATATGAACTGGTTTCATTGACTTTTCTTTGATGATATCTGAAACCATTCCCAATGTCAAACCCTCATCCTTCACAGCCATTACTAACTTTTCGTGAATGTGCTTCCCAAACTGTATTTTTGTCTTTTATATTGCATTCCTACCAGTTTATTAGTAGCTTGTTACATAGTATACTGGGTGTCTTTCAATTGCACGAGATATTTGAATCACTCGTGTCTGACTGAGTCATTGCCTAGTATGGCTCAATCATGTTATAGGAGAAATGTGTCTTGAAAATCTGAAACTAGCTTGGGGCTACATGTGATTTTGGCTCCTGATATAGTGATGAGAGTCACACATGAAGTGTTGGATGGGGTAACTGAACACAGGAACCATGTCTGTAGGTGTACTTTCAGACCCAAGCAGGGGATGCTTGTACAGGTGCCTGCTTTCATCTGCACTTCATTTTCACCTGACTCTTGATGAACTGAGATGCTGATAAAATGGGATTGGAAGTGTGCATGAATGCAGATCATGGAAGTATATGAATTTTGTCTTTGGATTTGCAGTGGTACCTCAACTTATGAAGGTGATCCGTTCCGCGGCGCTCTTCGTAAGCCGAAGCGTCCATTTTGCGCATGCGCAAAGTGCGATCTTGCGCTTTGCGCATGTACAGACTGCGCGTGCCGCTTCTGCGCATGGGCAGAATGCGTGCGCAGCAAAAATACTTCCGGGTTTGTGGACTTCGGAAGTCGAGGCATTCGTAAGTCGAGGTACCACTGTATAATGTTCATTAAAGAGGTGTGAGAGAGTTTGGAATCTCCTTTAAACAAAGGGCACCGAAATGCTTTATTATGTCATTTATTTTGGGATATAAGTAGCAAAAGTTAAGTTATCCCCTGAGTTATAAAGGAAAAGTCAGTTCACGTGAATTCTTCTTTAAAAACTCTAATAAATAATTTTCAGCACTTCATAGTAGATTATTTGAAAGTAGGCCAGTGGTACTCTTTCCCCCTCCCTCTCTGTCTTCTTCACTAGGCTAAATGGCAAAATAGAAAGGGCACCCAATGACACACTAATCAATATTCTGTTGGTCCATTTTATTTTTAGAGTTCCTTTGGAATGAGCAATCTTTCTTTCTTATAGCAGCATTACTGTCATACCCTTTTATGCTAACTAGGTATATGAGAATGTTCTGCTTTCTTTCATTCAATAGTATTGACTGAGTCATGGAAAATAAGTAGCCTTTTTAAAAAGGCAACAGAGAGATGATATAAACATCCAATCTAATGCAATTGCCCCTCCATTTAGACTGTAAATTTTAGAGAGTTGTCACCCAACCTCTCCAATCAACCCACACTTCCCTGGAGTGTTGTACTCTCTCTTCTTCTCTTTACTTAACCACTTTCTTCACACTAAAGGAAATCTATGGGATAATAAAATATGTTTTACAGCAGACCAATCACTGACACACTGTGTGGCCATTGCCACCCTCCATCTGTCATAAATTGCAAGGGTCGACACACCATAGATTATAATGGTTACAGGTTTAGGCTGTTTCTCAGTTTTGTAATTCGATAGTCCCTGTCTGGAGACATTGGCCAAAATCCAGGGAGCCACACAGAACTTTGTATATCTAATGGTGCTTTTCACTTTTAAAAAGCCCTTTCTTTACTTCCCTGTGGGTCCGAGTAAGCAGCTTGTCCATTAATTTGCAATGTTTTGGGCTTTTAAAAGAACAAAAGGGTTAATGTTCTCACTGGCCAGGTAAAAAAAACCTGTCTTGTTCATGGCTTTACTTACCAATGATGACTCAACGAGAGATGGATTTAAATTTTGTAAATTTCACACTGAAATTACCTTGCTTCACCTTTTCTGAACTTTGGATCAGATATAATTGTCTGCTGGCTTATGCAGTTCTCTGAAATACCTACCTACCTACCTAACTCAGTGGTTCTCAAACTGTTTCCTCCAAGGAACACTTGAAAATTGATGAGGGCTTGGGCAACCACAATGATTTTTCTGCCTATTGTAATACACTGTGGTAGATGCTGTGTGGCTTTTAATTGTATTTTTATTGCTTCTTCTATCTCTTCTATTGTATGTATGTATTGCAATAAAATAAAGTACAATATAGGAAATAAAAGAAGCAATAAAAATACAATTTAAAATCAAAACTGCAGATCTTCTGAATGAAGCTTGTCACAGCAGGAGGGGGAGACCTCCTGGCTTCTTCAGCAGCCTGCCTCATCTCTGCCTCTTGGTCCCCCTTCTCTCCAGCCTCCTCTTATGCCTCTGGTTCTGGACTGCTCTCTGCCACAACCTCTTCCTGCTCACTAAGCCCTGTTACCTCTTCAGTTTTTGACACCTCCTCTTCCCAATCTTCTCCCTCTGATCACTCATCATCATCCCACCACTCATTCCCCCCCAAAAAATATAGTCCAGCCCCCAACAAGGTCTGAGGGACAGTGGACAGGCCCCATACTGAAAAAGGTTGCTGACCCCTGATTTAGACCCTAGATGCTGCTACAACCAGGCCTGTGGATCAGGGCAAATATCTTGTTTCAGGAAGAATTCATGCAAGCAATTCCTCATATGGACTGGATTCCCAACCCTCCTTCTGGCAGTACTCGTGCTGAATTCTAAGCTACATTTGACACATTGGCAAGTTTTAATATTAGTTTTGGGATGGAGGGAGTTGCCAGAAGGGAAACTAAGAAAAAAGAAAACTTTGAGGAAGAATTGCCCCAGGTGCACAGGAAGAGATGGATTGCAGCTTAAATGGGATAACTTTACATTTTAGGGTGGCAATTTATTTATTTATTTATTTATTTATTTTAAAATATGACCTATGCCATTCAATAATACTGATACCAGGGCAAGGTAAAATATAAAATAATGTTTCTTTTATGTATTGGGCTAGGACCTGGGAGACCAGGGCTAAAATTTCCGTTTTTGTGAATGTTTTTCTGCCTCTCGGTTTAACCTACATCGCAGGGTTGATGGGAGGATTAAATAAGGAGGGGACGAACCATGTAAGCTGCCTTGAGCTTCTTGGGAGCAAAAAGGTGGGATATCAATGTGATTAATTGATTGATTACTGGCCTTAAAGCACCAGCAACCAAAATTAAAAATGGCTAAAGAGGGGACACAGAGAAGAGAACGACTTCATCCCAATATGGCTCCCCTTTATCACATACACAGCCCAACAAAACAACAAGAATCCACCAACAGCTTACAAATCAATCCTGCTTACTTGACCCAACAAGCCTTCCCAGCAAACAAGCCCCATTGCAGCTAACCACAGCCAACCAACCATACCCTGGGCCCCCAACCTCTCTCACTCCCAAGGAAATGTAACAAGCGAATAGAAAAAGAACCTATCTAGTTGACGCTGACACAAAACCCCACACGTACACTGTAAAAAATAAAAATAATACAAATTTCACCACCACCTCTCCTCTCCCTGCCCTCTTCTTCCTGACTTCATACTGTACTCCACACTAATGTCTCATAACAAATGTAACTGATCTGTAGAAGACTGTACAACTTGAAAAAAAGAGAAAAGACCATTTTGTAAACCAAGAAAATAATAATTTTTTAAAAACAGCTAAAGAGAAAAGGCTAAAACAGTCACTCATTAGAATCCTATGAAGCCTGATTAAACAGACATGTATTTACCTGCTGCCAAAAAACAAAACAAAGCAATTGTGGTACCTAATGCTCACCTGTTGTCTTTGTCCATGGAGTTTTTGAGAATTTATGCTTTTGAATTATGGTGCTGAAGGAGACTCTTGAGAGTCCCATGGCCTGCAAGAAGATCAAACCTCTCCATTCTGAAGGAAATCAGCCCTGAGTGCTCACTGGAAGGACAGATCTTGAAGCTGAGGCTCCAATACTTCGGCTACCTCATGAGAAGAGAAGACTCCCTGGAAAAGACCCTGATGTTGGGAAAGATTGAGGGCACTAGGAGAAGGGGACGACAGAGGACGAGATGGTTGGGCAGTGTTCTCAAAGCTACCAACATGAGTTTGACCAACTGTAGGAGGCAGTGGAAGACAGGAGTGCCTGGCGTGCTCTGGTCCATGGGGTCACGAAGAGTCGGACATGACTAAACGACTAAACGACAACAACAATGCTCACCTGTAAGAGGAGAGTATTTCACAAATGTGACATTGCACAGAGAAGTCTCTTTCTTGTATCACCACTGAATAAGCCTCCTCTAGCAGTGGAACATGAAAAACAGCCCCCTCCCTCTGATCTTAAGAACAGGGTAGACTGATATAAGAAACATGTTCCCAAATCACTTAGGGATTCAAAGGTGAGCAACCAGCATGATGAATGGGGCTCAGAAGTGACTAGGCAGTCAACACAGCTGCTTGAAGACAGGTGGAATTTAGGGCTCCTTCGGACAACTTGCTTATTCACTTGCACAAAAGTTGCAGAGGTTATATGAGGAGCATTCATTATGATTTGTCTGCTGTGAGGTTATGGGAGACCCAAGTATTTATCTTGATTTGTTTGCATGGAGGTTATAAGACTTCCTGCCAATCTACTGTTATCCCACACTTTCAGTGCATTTCCTCATCACCTTCCTAACACAAAAGCCCTCCCTTAAAAAACAAAAGTTGGTTTTTGTTGCACCAGAGTGCTTTAGCGCACTTCCTTTGTGCAAACCTAAATTTCTGGCATGTTGTTGAATACTTCCCACAAAATAGTGGCCATCTAGGGGTGACCATGATATCTCCTTGCTTTACCAGTCAGAATTCTGGCATCTGCATTCTGCACCAATTGAAGCTTCTGAGTTGTCTTCAAGGGGAGCTCCATGTACAATGCATTACAATAATCTGAATGAGAGGTTACCAGAGCACGGACCACTGCCCTTATCAAGAAACAGTTGTAGCTGGTAGACCAGCTGAAAGCAGAAAGAAGGTACTCATCACCACCACTTAGTTTCAAGTGAAAATTGTGAATCTCCCAATGCCCCCATACTATGTTACCTGCTCCTTGAAGGGGAGTGTATTCTCATCCATAACAGTCTCTTCACAGTATCTCCATCTTGCTAGAATTCAGTCGCAGTCTTTCGGCCCATATATAACCCATTACTTATAGTAATTGTTGAAATCCTAAGTATTTCACATTAGATATTGTCCAGTAAAATAATGTTGATAGAACTGAAGAGAATATATTTACTGGAGGCAGGGGGCAGCATTGTTAACACAATCCATTAACAATAGAAGAACAGACTTGCATAGTATTTGTTGGTAAAGATGGAACATATTCTGGTGTTTTGTGCAAAAACATGTTGGCGTTTTTATTTGCTTTCAATATACAAAAGTTCTTTATTAGTAAACAATGTTACAGGATTTTCTGCTGATACCGGATAGCTAATTACAACAAATTTAAGGGAGGCGGGAATCAATATTTTAAATGAGCCAGAAATAGGAAAGAGATTCTGTGTGGATTTTTTTAAAAGATACATTTCACTTTGGACCTTAGTGGTAAGACAGTGTAGAAAATGGCTTTTAAGATGAAAAGCAGTTTAAACATTGAATCTGTGATTGGTGGGCCTCATTACACAGGTGCTTACAACATAGCAGTTGACTACTAGAACGAGCCTTTCCTCACCAAAAGCAACCAGTACTGTTTGACCAGACAATACGGACCATCTCTTTGGTGATGCTGGTGAGGTGCAAGAGCATCTTCCACTCCATACCCCTGGGTTGGATGAAGGGCTTTCCATTCCCTGAAACATGCATTTGTGCACAGGGAGGTCTCCAGATGGGTGAAATGTATGGGTATTTCTTGATGGATGAGGACAAATATGTGATTTTCCAGATGATGGCTTGGTTGCACAATGATCATTGTGGCCAAAATTATAGAAAATAAGTATAGTATAAACACTGATGGCAGGATCCCTGAAGGGAGGAGAACTTGCTGTGCAGTTCCCTTGCAGATATGTGAGCATTTTTGTTTTGTTTCACCAATTCTTATACCGCTTATTTGCAGTCATCTCTAAGCCACGTACAAGTAATTCAATGCAGTAAGAATGAAAACCAGTTGTAGCGAAGACATCAGAATTCAGTCTAAATCAGGCATCCCCAAACTTCGGTTCTCCAGATGTTTTGGACTACGATTCCCATCTTCCCTGACCACTGGTCCTGTTAGCTAGGGATCATGGGAGTTGTAGGCCAAAACATCTGGAGGACTGCAGCTTGGGGATGCCTGAACTAGATCATGAACTGGGTGGGGCTTCCTTGCTAAATGAGGAAACACATGTACAAGCTGTGAATTCATTGAGTTTGCCTGTCCCAGGTGAGCATATAGAGAAAGAAGTTTAAAAATGAAGATAAGCAGTGATCAGCCAGTCTGTCAGTGGTGAGCTAGCCCCCCCCCACACCCAACACTGCTTCTTTCTTCTTTCTTCCCTGTCCCGTATAATTGACCACATGATGCAGTGCACACACACCATTTGAATGGCAACGTCCATCAACTGTGTGTGTGTGGGGTTGCCTCAAATATTTTAGGACTTGGCTCCCATGAGCACAGTTGCTGCCTTGTTAGAAAGGTTTTAGCTCCAGGTGGGTGTTATAGTATGGCCAAACAACACATAATGCTAATGACTCCAAAATGCAAAAGATGCCATTGCTCATAGTCAGAAGATTTGTGGTTGTGGATCAAATTATCCATGATGCTAAACACTCAAATCCTGTTGGCAGCCATGGGAGCTTCCTTTCTTGGATAGCAGTAGCTGGGCAGGATGTCAACTGAGTCTGTAGTGGGGAAGAAAAGAGTTAACCCCCATGCACCACGGTTCATATTCTCATTGGAGCCCCCAGCAGATTCTATTTAACATTTTAAATACCTTTTGCATCTTATGTAGTTTGATCCACAGCCACAAAACTACTGACTCTACGTACTCACCTGTTACATGTGGAAACCCTAGAATTTGTGCTAGTGCTTAACTCATTGCATGAAAGGAAGTGCAGTGTAAAGAAGTTTAGATCTGCCTTTCAAATATAGGAATTATGCTTACCTGGTAAAAGCCCCATTCAATAGTAATGCTTTAGCGTTAAGCAACGAGAGCATTCCAGGTATGAAAGCAGGTTTCCCCGGTGCAATTCTGTTGTTTTGAAAGAGGTTGCAATCTGCATGGGTCATTGGTACCCTTGTTGTGGGAGCACAGCTTCAACTCCCTTGTAGCAGACTGGGACTGTGAATGAAGCCTCTCATAGCAATTGTAAGCTCTGGTATGTCCCAAACTAGTGACTGTAGTAGACAGTATGATTGGTACTCACCAATACTGTAGATTTCTGAGGGCATCATGGGGTCACTAGAGCTGTTCCTTAATATGGACTGCAACTTGCCTCTAATAACAACACATGTTCTTATGCCCTGTTGGCAGTTGGTCCCCATTAGATATATTGGGGGAAAGTGGGCACCTTTCTTCTCCTTTACTGTTTGTGACTCAGATTGCTGTTTGAATTTGGTGAGTTGGCAAAACTGATTGGGAGCCGCCCACTTTCCCAAAGAGATTTTCCTCCTGCCTCCTTGTGACCTAGTTGGAGCCAGAGCCCAATCCAATGACTCCATTATGCCAATAGGAGATCTGTGACAGAGTTTCTCATCAGCTGAGGCATGTGTGCGGATGGCAGTTCTGGGGAATCTGAGAGCTTGCCCTCTCATTTTGTGTTATTTTAGTTGGCCTAATAAAGAAATTGCCCCATTATAGATGTGGAATTATCACATCTGTAACTTAACTAGGCCACGGCTTGAGAGGTATGATACTCACTTCTTATAGCCAGTTTTATCTTCAGACTTCCTTTTGCTTAAATTGCTTGCCCCATTGTATTTCAGAATATTTCCACATACCCACTAAAGCATCATACCCGCCAGCTTAAACCTGCCACTAATTTGCCTTTTTAATGTTATACTCAATAAATATAAAGATAAAAATTACTGAGGGCATTTCCATATATTTTAAAAATAGACTCGTATGTTTGTGAAAAATATATAAAAGTAAAGTATTTGTTTAAAATACCATATCACCAATATTTATTTGCAGTTAACAAAACTGTGATGTTTCTATGCTGCATTCTAGCACAACATATTTCTTGCTTCCAAATGAACATTCAATACTGGATCACTGCTATTATCCACAAAACATAGGTCACTTTCCATGAACTACATCAAGAGATCTGATCTGCACGTAGGTTTCTGTGTGCCTGTCACTTGCTGGATCAGAAACCATGGGCTTAAAACCCCGTTACTTCAAAGTAGATATAGAGAGGCCCTTTTAATTTCTATTGGGAGTGCATCTGAATGTCTGTCCCCATCCACATTGACCCAGCCAGTCATGTTCATCTAGAGGTGGAATTATGTGCCTTATTCTTTTCAATGCACTATTTAAAAGGTGCTCCTTTTTTAATTTGGGGTTTAGGACGTGTATGCATTGCACTTCAATAATATATATATGGGCATGAAAAGTGCTGTATCAATGTTAGTATGTAATATGTATGCAGGAAGAAAATTCACACATGAAGTATTTCTTGTAGACGTAATCATTACAGCAGTTGCCCACTGACAGAAACAACTCATTTTTAAGCTGCATAGCCTCTTGCCTTTTTTAGTAGTGGGAGCTGCTGCGATGAAAATGTTGAAGAATGTTCTGACTGCATACATGGTTTTCCTCTGCAATATGAAGTTAGGATCAGTTTTGGAAAGTTTTGAGTCTTATATCCTGAAACAGTACTTAGCAGGGATGTATTTTAAAAGTTTTTTTTAAGAGTTGAATTGGTTTTGTGAAGCATGCTTAAAATCTTGGTAAAATGTCAAATCTGATCCAGTAAAATCATAGAATCATAGAATCATAGAATCATAGAATCATAGAGTTGGAAGAGACCACAAGGGCCATCCAGTCCAACCCCCTGCCAAGCAGGAAACACCATCAAAGCATTCCTGACAGATGGCTGTCAAGCCTCTGCTTAAAGACCTCCAAAGAAGGAGACTCCACCACACTCCTTGGCAGCAAATTCCACTGCCGAACAGCTCTTACTGTCAGGAAGTTCTTCCTAATGTTTAGGTGGAATTTTCTTTCTTGTAGTTTGAATCCGTTGCTCCGTGTCCGCTTCTCTGGAGCAGCAGAAAACAACCGTTCTCCCTCCTCTATATGACATCCTTTTATATATTTGAACATGGTTATCATATCACCCCTTAACCTTCTCTTCTCCAGGCTAAACATACCCAGCTCCCTAAGCCGTTCCTCATAAGGCATCGTTTCCAGGCCTTTGACCATTTTGGTTGCCCTCTTCTGGACACGTTCCAGCTTATCAGTATCCTTCTTGAACTGTGGTGCCCAGAACTGGACACAATACTCCAGGTGAGGTCTGACCAGAGCAGAATACAGTGGTACTATTACTTCCCTTGATCTAGATGCTATACTCCTATTGATGCAGCCCAGAATTGCATTGGCTTTTTTAGCTGCTGCATCACACTGCTGACTCATGTCAAGTTTGTGGTCAACCAAAACTCCTAGATCCTTTTCACATGTACTGCTCTCAAGCCAGGTGTCTCCCATCCTGTATTTGTGCCTTTCATTTTTTTTGCCCAAGTGTAGTACTTTACATTTCTCCTTGTTAAAATTCATCTTGTTTGCTTTGGCCCAGTTGTCTAATCTGTTAAGGTCATTCTGAATCATTGAACTGTGGCTGCATCACTGGATAGTCATATGACTTTAAAGCTGCAATACTATACAGATGTACTTGGGACCAGTGCTTCCCTTGTTCTCATATATATCAATGCCTTGTCGTGGCGAAGGGGCTTGAATAACTCAGAGAAGCTATGAGCTATGCCATGCAGGGCCACCCAAGATGGACAGGTCATAGTGGAGAGTTTTGACTAAACGTGATCCACCTGGAGAAGGAACTGGCAAGCCACTCCAGTATCCCTGCCAAGAAAACTCCATGGACAAAGACAACAGGCATATAAAAGTTATGACGCTGGAAGATGAGCCCCTCAGGTCGGAAGGCGTCCAACATGCTACTGAGGAAGAGCGGAGGACAAGTACAAGTAGATTCAGAGCTGATGAAGCGGCTGGGCCAAAGCCGAAAGGACGCTCAGTTGCGGATATGCCTGGAAGCGAAAGGAAAGTCCGATGCTGTAAAGAAAAATATTGCATAGGAACCTGGAATGTAAGAACCATGAGTGGAGGTAAGCTGGATGTGGTCAAAAATGAGATGACAAGAATAAATATCGACATCCTGGGCATCAGTGAACTAAAATGGAAGGGAATGGGCGAATTCAGTTCGGATGACTATCATATCTACTACTGTGGGCAAGAATCCTGTAGCAGAAATGGAGTGGCCCTCATAGTCAACAAAAGAGTGGCAAAAGCTGTAATGGGATGCAATCTCAAAAATGACAGAATGATCTCGATACGAATCCAAGGCAGACCTTTTAACATCACAGTAATCCAAGTTTATGCACCAACTACCGGTGCTGAAGAAAATGAAATTGACCAATTCTATGAAGACCTACAACACCTTCTAGAAATGACACCAAAGAAGGATGTTCTTCTCATTACAGGGGACTGGAATGCTAAAGTAGGGAATCAAGAGATAAAAGGAACAACTGGCAAGTTTGGCCTTGGAGTTCAAAATGAAGCAGGGCAAAGGCTAATAGAGTTCTGTCAAGAGAACAAGCTGGTCATCACAAACACTCTATTCCAACAACACAAGAGACGACTCTACACATGGATATCACCAAATGGACAGCATCGAAATCAGATTGATTATATTCTCTGCAGCCAAAGATGGAGAAGCTCTATACAGTCAGCAAAAACAAGACCTGGAGCTGACTGTAACTCAGATCATCAGCTTCTTATAGCAAAATTCCAGCTTAAACTGAAGAAAGTAGGAAAAACCACTGGGCCAGTAAGATACAATCTGAATCAAATCCCTTATGAATACACAGTGGAAGTGAGGAACAGGTTTAAGGATTTAGATTTGGTGGACAGAGTGCCTGAAGAACTATGGATGGAGGCTCGTAACATTATACAGGAGGCAGCAATGAAAACCATCCCAAGGAAAAGGAAATGCAAGAAAGCAAAATGGCTGTCCAACGAGGCCTTACAAATAGCGGAGGAGAGGAGGCAAGCAAAATGCAAGGGAGATAGGGAAAGATACAGGAAACTGAATGCAGATTTCCAAAAAACAGCAAGGAGAGACAAGAGGGTCTTCTTAAATGAGCAATGCAAAGAAATAGAGGAAAACAATAGAATGGGGAAAACCAGAGATCTGTTCAAGAAAATTGGAGATATGAAAGGAACATTTCGTACAAAGATTACCATAATCAAGGACAAAAGTGGTAAGGACCTAACAGAAGCAGAAGACATCAAGAAGAGGTGGCAAGAATACACAGAGGAATTATACCAGAAAGATATGGAGGTCTCGTACACCTCAGGTAGTGTGGTTGCTGGCCTTGAGCCAGACATCTTGGAGAGTGAAGTCAAATGGGCCTTAGAAAGCATTGCTAATAACAAGGCCAGTGGAAGTGATGATATTCCAGCTGAACTGTTTAAAATTTTAAAAGATGATGCTGTTAAGGTGCTACACCCAATATGCCAGCAAGTTTGGAAAACTCAGCAATGGCCAGAGGATTGGAGAAGATCAGTCTACATCCCGATTCCAAAGAAGGGCAGTGCCAAAGAATGCTCCAACTACCGCACAATTGCGCTCATTTCACACGCTAGCAAGGTTATGCTTAAAATTCTAAAAGGCAGGCTTAGGCAGTATGTGGACCGAGAACTCCCAGAAGTGCAAGCTGGATTTCGAAGGGGCAGAGGAACCAGAGACCAAATAGCAAACATGCGCTGGATTATGGAGAAAGCTAGAGAGTTCCAGAAAAACGTCTACTTCTGCTTCATTGACTATGCAAAAGCCTTTGACTGTGTCGACCACAGCAAACTATGGCAAGTTCTTAAAGAAATGGGAGTGCCTGATCACCTCATCTGTCTCCTGAGAAATCTCTATGTGGGACAAGAAGCTACAGTTAGAACTGGATATGGAACAACTGATTGGTTCAAAATTGGGAAAGGAGTACGACAAGGTTGTATATTGTCTCCCTGCTTATTTAACTTATATGCAGAATTCATCATGCGAAAGGCTGGACTAGATGAATCCCAAGCCGGAATTAAGATTGCTGGAAGAAATATCAACAACCTCAGATATGCAGATGACACAACCTTGATGGCAGAAAGCGAGGAGGAATTAAAGAACCTTTTAATGAGGGTGAAAGAGGAGAGCGCAAAATATGGTCTGAAGCTCAACATCAAAAAAACCATCCCATCACCTCCTGGCAAATAGAAGGGGAAGAAATGGAGGCAGTGAGAGATTTTACTTTCTTGGGCTCCTTGATCACTGCAGATGGTGACAGCAGTCACGAAATTAAAAGACGCCTGCTTCTTGGGAGAAAAGCAATGACAAACCTAGACAGCATCTTAAAAAGCAGAGACATCACCTTGCCGACAAAGGTCCGTATAGTTAAAGCTATGGTTTTCCCAGTAGTGATGTATGGAAGTGAGAGTTGGACCATAAAGAAGGCTGATCGCCGAAGAATTGATGCTTTTGAATTATGGTGCTGGAGGAGACTCTTGAGAGTCCCATGGACTGCAAGAAGATCAAACCTATCCATTCTTAAGGAAATCAGCCCTGAGTGCTCCCTGGAAGGACAGATCGTGAAGCTGAGGCTCCAATACTTTGGCCACCTCATGAGAAGAGAAGAATCCTTGGAAAAGACCCTGATGTTGGGAAAGATTGAGGGCACTAGGAGAAGGGGACGACAGAGGACAAGATGGTTGTACAGTGTTCTCGAAGCTACGAACATGAGTTTGACCAAACTGCGGGAGGCAGTGCGAGACAGGAGTGCCTGGCGTGCTATGGTCCATGGGGTCACGAAGAGTCGGACACGACTAAACGACTAAACAACAACAACAACACACATATATATATATATATATATATATATATATATATATATATATATATATAATGGCAACGGCACCTACTGGAGAGGTGCTGGAACTAAGTTCCAGTGAGTTCCTGCTGAAAAAAGTCCCATTGAACTTATTTCTAAATAGGTTGCACTGTGAGAGCACTAGAGTTCACATTGTTGTTGGCATCCATATGACTCAAGCGACAATGGAGTGCGACTCCAGGGTGAAGTCAAACTGCTGTATCAACAGCAGTGAAGTGACCTCACCAGGGCAGTGTGTAAGGAAGTCCTGGGCTACCCAGGACATCAATACTCCCCTCTTGGCCTCACTGATGGGGTCCAAAGGAAAAACAGCATTATATTTGGCACTAGCCTGGCTGCAGGAGTTGTTGGAAGGACTCCACTCTTAGGGACTCCACTCTGGATTTGTGTAGGGTTAACATAATGTCAGTAATAATAGCAGCATAATTAGGGTGCAGGACTCGCCCATGACATTTTGTGGCATGAGGTGAAAGAGAAAATGACACCTCCACTCCCAACCCATTCCATGTAGTACACTGTACACTTAAATTTCACTGCAACACTGACACCTTGACAGTGTCTCCCACCATCTCTGGGGAACAGGTAAGGAGGAGGAGGAGGAAGGCAGGCTGCATGGGACACACTCTCACCTCCCAGTACCTGCTGCCTAAGGTGACTGTCACACTCTGCCTAATGGTAGAGCCAGTGTTGTCTTGGTGTCAGCTGGTTTCAAAATGAGACTAGTTTGGAAACTTTGCACTAGACTATCAGTTAAGGTCATTCAATTGCTTGAAGAAACCAATGTAAGTAGTATGAATGAGTTTTTAAATGGCACTTACCTTGAATGCAATCTTATGTCTTTGCTTTCATAGGTAACATGGTAATCCAAGATGACAAATATGGGATATGACCTAAAGTGCCCCCCCAAACAGACCTATTTATTCAAATTGTGTGGAAAACTGAATAAGTGAAAACTAAATTAAATGAAAAACAGATGTATACTATTGGCTCTGCATGCCAGCATTTTAAATAGACAAGATCCAACATATACCTGTGGAGTGATAGAGTACTGTAGAATCTTCAGAATAATAAACAATACTGATGTTGAAAAAAGGCCTCTTTTTTAGTGGAGAAATAAGACAGGTCTGTTTTTCTTTCAATTGAATCTTGAATTTCAAAACAGTTAGCATAATCATTCAAGTTAATTATAAACCAGGCTCTAGATGAAACTGTTATGTTAAACTACAACCTTAGTCTACATGTGCAGTTTAGCCTTTTGGAATATTCTGGTCCCCTGATATTACTATTTAATTTTGTAATATGTGATGCTTGAGAATAAGATTTAAAATAAGATTTACAATTCATCATAGTGTGAAAATATTCATTTAAGTGCAAGGCAACAAACTGATTCAGTTTGAATAAATGTTTAACTCATCAGATTTAACAATGATGAATCAAATGTGAAAACTAGTAACTTTTATTGATAACACAACTATATATCTCTTATAAAATCACATGGGATTGCAATATTGTGCATGAAATATTTTTTTTCTTTAAGAAAATAATTTATCTGTCATAATCACAACATAGAATCTCTTCAATTACTGTAGGTATATTTTCTTGCAATGCTCTGGCTGTCAATAAATAATGGATCCACAGAGGCAACCTTAGCAGCTATAAATGAGTGAATACAGTTTAAAACTGCTGTCAAATCTTGAAATTCTAGTTCCTGAAATGAGAGCAAAAGGAAAAAAGGGTGAAATAAAGTTTCACACATTTTACAGGTCAAAATGCATCAAGACCGTAAAAAGTAACAACTTCTAAATTATATGCAACCTTCTTTAACACATCTTTTCTCGTGAGTGAAGAATCTGTTCCCCTCTAGGTAGGCACCCCTTCCCCACCATTGTTGTTGTTGTTGTTGTTGTTGTTGTTGTTGTTGTTGTTGTTGTTGTTACTATTATTTGAATTTATATACTGCCCTATACCCAGAGGTCTCAGGGCGGTTCACTGTCTTTTGATGTCTTCTTCTCAACTTAAAACCTTAAAGTCCTTGCAGTTGGTTTGTTCTGCCATTTGTGATCTCATCTCTTCCAGCATGTGCTTGTACTTTAGTCCAATTAAGCTCTAATTAAGAGGAGAACCTCTGCTTCTTAATGGCGGTGTGGGAGGGTTTGCGCTAAGCGAAGTGCTTTTGCACTCAGTGCCTCCTTGGCCCCCGCATTCCATGCTGGAGTGAGAGCCCAAGTACCGAGGCGGACTGCGAGTGAAGCCCTTTCCTCTCTGTCCCGGGGGGTGGGGGATATGCAAGGATGATTACCCCTAAATCATCCTTGTTTTTCCTTCCCCAACGATTTCCCACTGTTGCGGGGGCTGCCTCCATTAAAGCAGAGCGGAACCAGAAGCCTCAATAATGCTTTAATTTTTTATCCCTTAAACATCCAGTGAGTGCATGAGCAAAAATATATGTAATGGTACTTACAGATCTATTGGTAATATGTACTCTACTGCAAAAGAATTTGTGCATATACCCTTAACAGATGCTCAGTGCTGTTTTCCAGGGCTAGACTAAGCTCAAACACTTATTTCCTTCTGCTGTTTGTCCAACAGTTGTTCAAGTATTAGTCATGCAAACAATGGGTCTTAAGTCAGTCATTACGAAGTAGGAATGTGTTTTGGTTCACTTATTGTTTTCAGCCTTCCTGGCCCTTTTATGAAGTCCCATTGATTTCAGTGGGTCTAACTCTAACCGATGAAGCTGCATTGAATTCAATAGGACTTAGAGCACAATCCTAACCATGTCTACTCAGAAGTAAGTCTGGATCCAAATGAGAGATTCTGTGTGAGTTGCTGGAGATAGGATTGTGGGAACCGCTTTATGTATTCATAGATTAAAGAAGAATGTCACTTTGTATATTTCTAGTGCTGCTGCTGAAATGTCAGCCGAGGGAAAGTTTGAAATGAATGCGCAAGTTCCTCCTCAGGTGAAACATTGCATGAATTTCAAAGGAAGTCAGAACCATTTTAGTAAGACTAGTGCAGTTTCCTAGGGTGCTTGGAACATCTCTAAGCTGTCACCAGATCTGGCCTAAAGCAAAATTCAAAGCTTTAGGCCAGGGTTTGTCATTCCCTCATTTGGTATTACAGCTGAAGAATTTCAAAAGAAGCTACAAAAAAGAAAAGAAAAAAAGTGTTCACAAGGCTAGCAAAAGTTCTCAAGGAGGTATCTTACATCCTCATTTTTTTAAGCTTCGTGGTTCAAATTACTACTTTGTCTCACTACATTACAGAAGGATAACTAAAAGCCAATCCTTCTGGGATTGCCAAATTGCTTAAACCGGAGGCCTGTACACAGTTATGTAGCACTGAAAGCAATACAGATTACTTGCATTTAGGGGCTTGTAAGGATATTGATGCAGGAAAAACTGCTTTCTGCTCACTCTGTAAAATTGTAGCAAAAGTGAACAGCTCTCTACTGAGTTAAGTTTCCCTGTAAAATGAGAGAGTACTGGAGATTTATGTCTGGAGGTTGGTCAGAAGGGAAGAAAACTCCATGGAGGCATTACTAGTCCCCAGGCACCATCAGTGTGCAGTTCCCTATAATTTAGAAGCTGCTTTCACCTTCCAGAAACCTCTTAACAACTTTATGCAGCAGGTTTTACTTTCTCTTCTGCCCATATTCCTTCTCTCTGTTTCAGGTCCAACCTACACTGGGGCTTGATACAATTCCAGCAGTAGCCACCAGCCAGAATGTCACACATCTGCATTATCAAGTGGCAAGTTATAAACTAGAGGCCCATTTCACATAATCAAGGAAAATGTATTGAGCAATGAGCAATGCTTAAATTGCTTTTGTGTGCAATTTAACCTGTTCTTGTACACCAGTTTGCTTCCTTCTTCAAATTCCTATAACTGATGTCTTGTACAGTCAGGGATAGTGGTGGTGATGGGAGACATCTGTACCCCCAAAATATATGAAACAATGATATACATGGGGAGTTTAAGAGAGGGATGTCTCCTTCTACCTGCAGATACTTTTCACTGAATATTTATTTATTTCAACAATCAGTATACCACTCAATCACAGTTGTTTCTAAGGGCTGTACAGGAGTCCCAATACAACTCAATGAGACTGAAATGGGTTAAAACTATGAAATCAGAATTCAATTTAAAAACCTGCTGGATTTTTTAAAATTATTTTTAAAGTCTTCAGTAAGTACTGGAAGTTCAACACTGGGGGCCTGACTGATATCAGTTTCAAGAGTGTTTCACAAAATTGAGCCCTCCATACTGAACGTGCAGCCCCTTGTGAATTCAAGCCATGGGCAACCACAAACAGTGGCTACTTTGAAGACCTCAGGGATCAAGCAGGGATCAGGCGGTCCCTGAGGTATCCTGGCCTCTAGTTGCTAAAGCTTGTGAATTAATACAATAACATTGAACTTGGCTGGTGGTATATGGGCAGCCAGTGTAAGCTTTTGAGGCCCAGGGTTTTGTATATAGGGTTTTTTTTAAAAAAAGAAAGTTAAAATGTACTGTATGCTTACATTTGGAAGGAAATATTGGTGGAATGTTTGCGTTTAAAAGCCTGTGTACACATCCCTCAGACATTTCTCGATGTTCGTAAGTCGCTCCCCCCCAAACTTACATTATTTCCCCTGCAAATCTGCCAGCTATGATACACTGAAGAAAAATATCCCACCGCTTGAAAATGCAGTTCCATTTATGTTATTGTTATCTATACAGTATGTGGGGTACCAGTTCAGCTGCAATAAATGTTTTTAAGCACACTGGCTTCCCAACAGGTATGTCAAGGTATTAAACATAGCCCTTCACACTTATGCACAAATCAAAGTGCTAGCTAGTTGCTTTTGGACCCGCTAAATTTTACATATTCCTTCAGCACAAAATTTATTCACATAAATATGTTTGTGACTCAAGGATACTTGTTGAGCAGCGAACTAAGTAGCAAACTACTTTCCTACCAGACGGCACATTATTGACCTTGAAAACGGTCTCTGTATAACAGCAGAGCAATCAGAACAATGAAATTACTTTGAATTTCAACTATTTTGAATGCAGTTCGCTACTGATGCAAGATGTCTGTCAATATCAGTAATATCTATAGGTTATCCTGTTGATATCAATAGAAATAAGCCACACAGGAATGGTTATTCATATAAGCAATTGAAGCTCAACACCATCAAGCTCAAGCTCTTGAAAATAAATATGTGGTAGCATTTTGACCATGTTATGCCTGTGCTTTGTCAGCTACAGTGGCTCCCAATCCATTTCCAGGCCCAATTTACTGTTTTTATTCTTTAAAGTCCTAAGTGGCTTGGGACCAAGTTACCTGAAATAGCACCACCTTGTATATGTAAATACTGAAATCTTCAGATGCTCTGCTCTAAAGTGGCTGAACCAAATGAAGAGAGTCAGATCACTACTAGGTCAGGGGTAACCAATGGGCTGCACTTTGGAAGTCGTTGGAGTACAACTTGCATCACTGCCTAACAATTGACTGGGGTTGATGGGAGTTGTAGTCCAACAGTCCATCTGAAGGACTACCCCAGTGCTAGACAAAGAGGCTTTTGGTTGTGGCACCAGAGTTTTTTAAAAACCTTCCCAGAGAGGTTGGCCTGGTGCCATCTTTATGCTTTCTTCAGCTCATCCATGTCTTTTAAGCAACTAAGGTTCACGGTCTGGTCCTCTCAGTTTTAAACTTAAGTTTTCAATTTTGCTTCAGTTGTTTCATTTTTTTATTGTTTGTTGCTTAGGGAGGAGACACATGTGTGCAACAAGGTTCTAGCATATTTGTGGGGAGCTCTGTTTTGTGTCTATAAAATGGCAACATAAAAAAACCCATAATATTTAATACAGGAAAACTGTGGGCAGCTCCTTTACCCAAAAGTCATTAGTGTGAAATTGAATCCTACTGAATATATAAAATTTTAATCTAAAGATTCAAACAAAAACATTTAGGGAAAACGTTATCATAAACTTAACCATAGTGTTTGCTGCCCAACAAATACTGAAATATTTCTTTACTGGGCTGCTGTTGACATTTACTAGCTTATCTACTCAAGGGGAATGAAACTTGCATTATTTGATGACATTTTGTGTTTCTCATTATTGGCTACACTTTCCTGTCCAGCACCATCTGCCTCTCCCGAAAACCCATCGCTCCCATCAGTAACTCGGTCACTACTGTACTACAAACTGCATCAATAATAAATGTTGAGGTTATCAGCCTTTCTTTCTCCTGTGTCTTAGCAATGGTTCTGAATCCAAAACAGGTCTTGAATGCTAGTATTGGCCTGTCCCTTGAGCCCATCAATCATCTTTCATTTCATTCTTCTGGTAAGCTACACGTACGCGAGGATTTGTACAAGCACAAAAATGTTATGACAATTTGGGGAATTCTCAAATTACTTTACAAAAGCTGATAAACATCTGTGTGGAGAAGGGAAGAAATGGGGTGAGGTGGGTTATGAAAACTGCACAGGATTAGTTACCAATTTAATATTTTAGTCAGACTGACGTGAAAATCAGGGACTGTGGCCTGCAAGGGGTAGGGAGCGTAAGGGCAGCCAGATTCTTTTCCTCACCACTGTTTTAACCCAATGTTGATTTGAGAGGCTGCAATTTAGATTGAAAGTTCATGTATGTGCGTTGGGGAGGGTGTTGTTATTTATTCCCTAAGCAGGCAATTTTTCTTATCAAAGCAGATGCTTCTGAGCTGCTGAAAGATGCAAGCAAAAGTAGCTTGGAGTCAATGAGTACTGATCAAGAAAGCTAAGTAATAGTCAGTGGTTTGACTAGTGTATTGAAGGCTTAAAGTAGATTCCTAGAGTAAGCAAGCTACATTGTCTTTTTTTATTATTTCTTTCGGTTGTGGCATGTTAAAAGCAGGCATCCATGCCAGATCAATTGCACACAGGGTGACAAAAAAAAATCTGGTGTTTTTGTGTAATAATCTATGAGCAATACTAGGTGGTTAGTTGTGACCTGGCTTGCATGGCACAGAAAAGAGAAAACTCGAAATTATAATTGACTATGTAAGGTGAACTGGAATCAAGATTTTCTTGATACAAATGCAGTTTCATATAACACAGCAATATTCATTGCCAACCTTTGTCTCAATTTGTTTGGTTTCTGTATTCTGGAAAAGCAGCTTCACACGAGTTTTCCCATCATCTGATGACCCTTTGAGCTGAGAAAATTTAAATCTCCAGAGGACATTCTGCAAAGAAATGAAAGATAGTTAACATTTTGAGTTAATATTTTGAATGTTCACCTTCTTGAAACAACTGAACATTTTGGGTTAGAAGTAAAGAAGAAATAAATTGTATATTGCTATTTTTTGGGGGGAAACTGATGCATTACTTCCAATCAGCACACAAAACTGCTAAAGGTTTGTTGGTTTACTATGCTTATGAGGGCACTCAACATATTGTTACTCCATAGTATTTATCTCAGTGTGGATTTTATTTCCTTGTTTCATGTCAGTGTGGTGAAATCCCATGCTCAAAAGAAATTTTCAGTAATTTCAGAACTGAAATGGAAGGCATTTTGCAAAGCAGGGGTTCTCCTTCTGCTCTCTCCACTGCAGTCCCCCTCATGCCCCCAGAATCTGCTCCAGCAGGTTGGGGACCCCTAGAACAGATTTGGAGGTGGGGGAGTAGGGGGTGGCAGCGAGAGGAAAGCAAGTAGCTCCATTGCACAAGTGTCCGTTCTGCTGGCACTGGCAAATAAGCACGATGAATGTCACCCCATGAATTCGGATGGAAACGGTCAGCTTCAGTAAGTGCTAAAGTAGCTAAGAAAAAGATGCACTAGAAATGGAATATCACACAATTAACCAACTCGCGTGAAATTCTATGGTGTGATACTAAGATTGTCCTCTGTGTTGCAGGGAGACATCTCCCTTTCCTACGAGCCTGAGAGAAGGGTCACTTAGATCAACCTAGAGAACACAATATCAGAAGAAGCAGAAAAATAAATAGTGTGTGTGTGGGGAAACCTTCCATAGATGGCAAACATGACTACTTCGGAGAATTTTTGTTTGGACAGCCCTTTGTTCAGTCTCATAGCAAACCTTCAAGGTATAAATAATGTTTTTAAAGTAGTCAGTCTAACACAGTTCTTTTATGTACACAGTATCTCTGCCTCGGCTTCTCTTTTCTTACTGTCATAATGAAATTTCTTTTTTTTTTTTTTAAACATACTTTTTATTAATTTTACAAAATACAAAAAAACAAAAAAACGGTACATACTTAAACCCCTTTTCCACCTCCTTCCTACCCACCCACATGGGTCCTCCCCTGCCACAGAAGTATCCCATGTTTGTGAACAGTCAGAAATGGTCCATTTTATGCTTGGATTTCTGTCCTCCTCCCCCTCCCCTGACCCCAAAGCCCCCCCCTGCCACCAGGGAGCTCCAGCAAACCAGGGCAGTACGCAGGAGGACATCCATCCAACCATCTATTGTTATACCAAAAAAAGAGAAAAATAGAAATAGGAAAAAAGGGGAAAAAGAAAGGGCGAAGAAAAAAAAGAAAAAGAAAAAAACAATACAAAACAGAAAAATTTTTCTTGCATTCATAGTTGAAAAACCATATTTTATGGGCTTCCCCTCCCCCCCTTCCCCGGTTTTCATCCCTTTTTTATCATCTGCAACAGTTTCTTACTTTATAAAAATACACCTTTGTATCTTATACAACTTATAAATCAATTGTTAACATTTTCATCTAATATTCAAATCACTGAAAATTCAAACTCCCATTTTCTCTTCCCGTGCCTAATTTTTTTTTCTCCCTCTATAAGCCTCCATATTTTCACATTTTCCAAAATCCATTCACTTTTAAAACTATAACTATTCTCAATTTAACCTTACATCCCCGATTACCGGCTCCACCCCCCCCAATCCAGCAAATTCCAAAATCAGCAGACCAGTTATAAACCTGTTAATCCATCCTTATAATCACAACATCACTTTCCCTTCACCCCACCCCCTGTTTACAGTCTCTTGCCATCCAGGTCACCATACAGGACCCCTGAATTTCTTCTCTTCTCTGCATATTTTTTCCTTCTTCCCTGTGGGCGTTCTGGAGTTCCAATAATACCAATCGTGCCCCCCTCAAAGACAGGGCACTCCATCCAACTTTTTGTAGAGTAGAGTCATCATTTTTTTCATGGTGTGTTTCATTTTGTGTTGAATCATCACAGTCCTCATCTTCATCTTTTCCTTCCCCATCATTGTCATTCTCACATTGCTCTTTTTCAGTGTCAAAAGCTTCATCTCCTAGAAAATCATATTCCGCCATCACCTCCTGAAATTTCTGCTGTAACTCCTGTCGTCGTGTCTCCTCTTGACATAACTCTATTCTTGTTTCCCACATTAAGGTCAAAACAGACCGCTGGAACTCAGGGGAACACTTTTTTGTTGACATATTTCAGTCCTGCCAAGGTCAAAACTTATCACGTGGGGTGGAATATGATCACAGTTTATTTTCTCGACTCCATTTTAACAAGCTGGCTGCATTCTTCAAGTCTTGTTAACAATAAAGTTCGAACTCACATTTCACAAGCACTTAAGCCAAAAAAGAAATTCCACAAAGTCCAGAAATACAAAGTGAAGTAAAAATTGACTTATAAATCCTGATCAACTCACTGAATTGCCTAGGCTGCCGGCTCCCGAGGGAAAGAAAGGTTTTTCTTAGGCTTTACCTCATTGCTGCAGGGCAGTCATAAACCACAGTCTCTCTCCCCTTTTCACCCTGCATCAAAGGGGATATTCTCTTTGATGCCTTTGAGGGATCCTTTTGAATTACAAATCTTCTGTTTATGGCTTCGGGTTTCTATTTACTGTCTCTTTGTTGCCGTGGGGGGGGGGTGGCTTCCTCTTTTCTCCCCTCTCTCCCAGACCAAATTGTTTTATAATCCAAATCGTGAGGTTACTTACAGTCTTTTCCAATCGTTTTATTTTCGGAAGAATCCAGCGCTCTCCGCCTTCGGCTTGAAGCTTCTCCCTGCTAGAATAACGTTGCCGCTCAAAATGGCCCCCGCGACTTCTACCCTCCTCGCTCCGGAGCTCTTATTAGAGCTAACCGAAGAGTTGGGGAGTCCGGATTGGGTCTGTGCCGAGCAAATTGCCCTCGGGACGCCCTTCCCGAGGTTCTAAGGGGCGCAGCGTTGCTCTCGCTGCCCTCCCCACTCCTAGCAGAGACGGGCCGTCTCGGAGACGAGACGAAACCCCGCCGATCGACGCTGGCGCTGAATCCGGAAGCCTCTCCATAATGAAATTTCTACTCCCCCCCCCTTATTGTTGGTTAAAGTTTTGTCCTTTTATTAGGGAATCAATGTGAAGTCACTGCTGTGGTGGAGCACTTTACAGCTTTTTCTGATAAATGGATTTAGTCGGAGCAGTATTTTATTGACCAAGCATTCTGTTCCATCATTAAACATTGACACAGGTAATGCAGATGTAATAATCTTTTCTTTCTGACTGAAAGTGTATTGGCTAATCCATATCCCCTTAAATCAAATGTGAAATTTTAAATTCAAATCCTAGCTGTTTGCAAAGGGCTTACTTGATATACATTCCCATATTTCCATTAGCTTTCAAAAATAACATAATTATATATAGTTGGTGTCATATATAAAATTCTAGTTCTGTGCTCTTCACATCCTTCTTCATGCTAATAAAATTTCACCTGATTACTATTCAAAAGATTTGGAACTTACCTTGCTATGTATACAGAACTAGCTCAAAACATTTAATGCTTGAGGTGCTGCCACCCTTACCCCCATATACAAAAGCATTCCTCTTCACTACAAATATCTGTTGCCTAAGGCAGCTGCCTCACTCCGGCTAATGGTAGGGACGACCCTGTGTGCATATTCAGGGCCTTGAGCTCACGTGTCAGTGAAGTGGCTTATAAGGTCAGTTTGATGGGAAAGGCGCATTACTAATTTTTACATGCAACAACAACAAAATGTGCCAAGTGACTTACAAGCCGTTTGTTAAAAACAAGTTAAAAATATTTCCAGTTATTTATAGATCTAAAATAACCCTCTGCTATCAGCAGGTACTGGACTCTTTCGAATGTTAGTCACACTGAAAGTACACCTGTTAAAGCAATGAAGTAAAAGTTGGAAGGTCTGAGAGAGCTTTTTTGAACACGGGGTATACCACAGCCTGCTTCAAGGATGCTGGCCATTCTGCCTCAAGGTGTTAATTTTGGTGATTAACAGCAGAGTGGGGAGGAGGTAGGTAGTTATGACTCAGCTACTCTCCTACAGCTAGCACTTCCTTAGGCAACAATAATTCATGCCAGAGAAGCAAAGTTATAGGGCACCTCCATTAAAGATGCTGTCCTTAGATTATAGCATCTAAGTGTTGAATGTGTCTGGGGCCATTTACTGGGCAAAATAAAATGCCTTGCAAATGAGTCACAGCTGGCTGTCAAGAGTTCATCATCAGGAATGGGCAGACATGGTTGTAAAAGGACTTTCACACTAGAACAGCTGCACTGGTCAGCAGTCTGCTGATGGAATGGCAGCAGGAAAGAATACGCTTCAATGTCATGGAACAGGCATTCCAATAGGCTCAAAGGTGTTTTTTGATTGGATTCACCCCGAATTTTCCACCACCAGAAAAGGATTAGCAACAGTTCTGTTTTCTAAAGGAACAGCATGGGTGCTTCATAACCGAACAAATTCTTATATTTCACCTTCTGCTTCCTTGTACCTTTGTTTTGTTGTCAAAGCAGGTGAATCCCGAAGCAAAGTCTAAAGTGAAACACAAGCCTTCTCCTTGCCAGCTACATGTATAGGTTTTAGACTGGGAAAAGAGTAAAGAAAGCATATGTGATGAACCGCAAATTATGTTTTTGCATTGTTGAAACTACCACATACTTTATTTTTATCCCGCCACCCCCAAATAATTACATATACTGCCAACTCATATAAAAATATAAAGGTGGTATGCAACAATACACTAAAACGATGCAAAATAACCACAATACCCCCCCCACTAAACCACAAACATATTTATTATTTATTTATCACATTTTTATCCCACCTTTCCTTTAAGGAGCTCAAGGTGGTGTACATAGTTCCTTTTTCTTCCCATTTTATCCTCAAGAGATAAAATGGGAAGAAAAAGGTACCATGGATGGGGTCAATGCAAAAAGCCAACAGGGATATCCCACACACACTTTCTTCCATGCACAATCATGCACAACAGCTACAGAATTTATTCTCACACATAGCACAACCTTATCCATGCATCAATACATATACACATCAGTTCTCACACTTCATGTACACATAGCACACAATCAAACCATAAGTGGTAATCAAGGTTTTTTTCTTAGCTTACTGCTTATGGTTTCTCTAGCAAACCATGAGCCCAGGTTTGGATGTAATGCTAGGCCAGACTATAGATTGTTTCCCAGCACTGCGGCTGCAGCAGGAATGTGTGTGTGTGGAGGGGGGGGGGAGTGAAGCACACATGATTTTAGTCGTGTGCAGCAGCATTTAAACCTGTTTATTTTATCTACTGTTAAAAGTGACATGTAAAATAGGCCACTGAATAATTTTGATCGAAGATGAAATTTTGAAAGCACATCCTTTATGCACTGTAATGCTCCACTTGGTACATTTTTTTCTTGCACACAGAAATGTGCACCTTATTGATATATGTGCTCTGTGGGGTTTTCCCCTTTATGCAACACAGGCTGCTTAAGGCCCTTCCATACTGCTTAACACCATAGACTCTAAGTAGTGTACAATAAGGTAAAAAAAAAACCTCCAAAATACCATAGAGATAAATTCAGTTTAAAATTAACCATAACATCATAAATAAAAGCTTACACCATGTTATTTCTCTTGTGCATGTGGATTACTTAAAGAAGGAAAAAGAACAAAGGCAAAACTGCACATGCACCAATTCTGAAATCAGACATTCTTCATAAAAAAAAAAACCTGGAACTAGAGTGGAGCAGAGTGCAAGGCAGAACCAATCTAGAATTCTGCTCAACAGGACCTTACACCTCCTTTAGGAACTGATGTTCTACTTTGGGAAAACTGCTATAGATTATTCTGTGCTCCTAGATCCTAATCTGCACCAGCATTTTTTCAGTATCTGGAGTATTGCTTCTGCCTTGTGATAACAAAGCCTTATTTCAGTTTTCTGTACACTTGTTAAAAGCACCTTTAGAAGTATGCTGGCTTGATCACAGGGTAAATCAACTTCAAACTCAGCTTCTGTGATCTTTATTCATGTTGATTCCATGCACCTTGCTAAAATTAGTACAGCACAAAAAAAACCCTATGCTGCATGCTTATTTCAGTTTTCCTCTGAAATGGTAATGAGTATGATCAGAACTATACAACCCTATACTAACCATTGCCAGCCTAAACAAAACATGAATACGGAACACACAGAAATGTAGGGAGTTATTTTTATATATCATTTCTTAGATCACTAGTATGGCTGAATATTTATGCAGTAGCATTGGCACAATTGTGTGTGGGGCATCTAGCACTCTGCATGTTCCATTCCTTATTGTGCTTAAGTGTACTGAATACTTGCAGTGATCTTATTTTTTATGTTGGTCCTTCCTCTGCCTTAATTTGGGTAAGGTTCTGCCCCCTATACCAATATAGTTCCTTGATTTATAGGTGGATCAGGGTAGCATACCAAACTTATCAGGTTGTGCAAAGGATCACCATCACCTTGTGCAAATAATGGCAAGAACTTAATGTAGTTCCATGTCATCATCAGTGCTTGATTTATAATGTGATGGCCCCTTGAGCTCAATGCAGGGGTGGGGAATCAGTGGCTTTCCAGCCAGCATGGCCAATGAGCGCTCCAGTCCAACAACTTCAAGAGGGCTGTAGGTTTCCCCATGCCTGGTTCATGTTTGGAGCATTCTACTCTTGTGTAGGACACTGGTAGAGACACATGCCCAACTGGCATGTTCTCTCCCTCCTGGTCATTCGTTCGGGAGCTTCAAAAGCTTTCTTCTGCCCGAACATCACAGCGACTAATGCCAAAAAGCATTAGCATGCTTAGGGATCCGCAGAGTATTCACAGTTTGCGTAACAGACCTCAGTAGCTCAGCGTTTTGGCTAATCTACTTTATTTACATATAATGCACTCGTAGCATTCTGACTTAGCTCCTGCCTCTTTCTCATCAGACAGCAAAGAAAAAGAACAAAGGACAATAATCCAATTTCATGGAACACAGTAACACAAACATCCTGTCTCAGTCACATCCCACAATGTGGAATGAAAACATACACCATCATGTGATAGACAACAATCCTGTGACTGCAGACACGGGGAATGAATATCCAACAGTTCAATGGGTTGTAGTTGACTTAGTAAAAGTAGGCCAACTAAAACCAGTGCACTTTAGTTAGCCGTGGCTAATGTAATGCTAAACAAAGCAACAGGGGAAGGGGAAGGTTTTAGCTAAAGGTGGGATGGAAGTAAAGGGGTTTGCACTGTGGATTTCATCATGGACTCTCTTGCTAGTCCTCCACTCCCAATAATTCAAGAACTGGTTATTATTCCTTGGAGTTGCTATTTCAAGCCTGTTATATCTCATTGCCTTCCTGTATGCACCTCTAGACAGCTTCCGTACCATTTCCCAATATAACACCCCCCCCCAATGTTTCAGAATCAGAGGCATGCACTGGTTTAAACACATACAGCTCGGGGGGAAAGACTTGGCATACAGTAAAACCGTGGACTTGAGGCAGAAGATTTATGGGGACTTTGACGAACTGTTGGCAGCTTATCTAGGACAGATGCTTTGGTGGTCTCCTCTGCTTCAGAGGAGCTCGTGGCGTGATGGGTGTTTCCTGGCGCCCTAAATAAAGCAAGGAGGCTCTTAGACTCTGCTGTGGCACGTAGGGTGATAACGCTGAATGGTCAGGTTATCCAGCACCCCGGTTTAAACCCAGTGAAGCATCCCTTTGCTGTGATGATGGCATACATCTTTCAGTAGCGGGAAACGATATTGGTTGGCTGACATAATTAGGGGTATAAGGTGATGGTTGCGGGTGTGGGGGTATTGGTGGCGAGCCCTTTGGGCTTGATTGGTGGTTAGGCATTGGAAATTCATTAGAGCTGAGGAGGGTAGGTAGCACCATCACCTGCCCTGAATAGTCCATTAAAGGATTCCAGGGGCGAAGCCTACGGAGATTAGGGCCATAAGGCACGCCCCTAACGGTGATCACAGGAGGAGTTCTGGTTGATGTACATCACTGGGCTCCTTACTGGTGGTTAACTCTTCCTGGACGTCCAACACACGGGTTGGAGTCGGATATAAATGGTTAGGGTCCAATGCCCATTTAAATCTGTCTGATGTGTCTGTGTCTTTATTCTCATGGGGAGGGAGGGACATTGCCACACAACTCACAGATGAACATAGCATGGTAGAAACGTTAGAGCAAGGGTGGGGAATACGACCAGTGGATCAGATCCCCACCCCTCACCCATTGTTGGCAGGCCATTTTGACAGGTGAGTGGGGCCCACCCACCTGAAAATCACCTGATGACAGGTGACCCATTTTCCTTTGCAGTGTGGCATACTACCAGTACGCTACAAAGAAAAGCTAAGCCAAGCCAAGCCAAGCCAAACACAAGGGGGTTTGAAGTTACCACCAATCCATGCAGATTTCAGGATCTACTTTCTACAGGGGGAGCTGATCACAGGTAGCCTGCACTCAGGTCCTGTTAGACTTCAAGCTCTGCATTCTGCTACCGTAGGATTGGTTGCACCCAGGAGTACCCCATGAATTCAGGAGGCACAGCTGATCCCTACTGTCTTGCTCCCATTCGCAGTCAACTGATTGGTGGCGACAGCAAGCCCCTCTTGCCAGTGCCCAAGGGGCAGTGTGCTTTAAGGCACCTGATTATATATTGGCAGGCATTCCTCTACTTGCTCCTCACCTGATACCACATATCATGTCAGGTGTGCAGAAGATAGATGTGGTTGGGGGAGGGGCAACCTCATGGGCCCAACTAGGACCCATGAAAGGGCTAATTAGGTGGGCTCCAGTTTCCCCATGGCCGTATTAGGGTGCTATAGTTAGGGGCTTAAACTTGTAGGTAGTCTGTGTGAGATTCATGGAATTTGCTTTATTGTTTTTGTAACTGATGGAAAAGCCAAACAGACTTAAATATACCCCCACACTGCCAAAGTTTAGTGCTGAGGGCAGATGTGCAATTGATTCTTAAGACTGTGGGTTTCTAAAATTAGATTTGAAGTGAACTGGACTTAACGACATAAAAATGACCAAGAAAAGTGAAAGTGCAATACATTACTATACATAATGAAAACAATCTAAACCTTAATTGTGTAATTAAAGCCGTTCTTCTGGCAACAAACAGATAATTATCTTTTAATGACCTCATAAATCTAGCCTAATTAAACAGCTTTTAATATCTCATTTGAATTTATAGAGCCCATTATAGAAAGTTTTATTTTGCATTGTTGTCCCAGGGAGATGATTGAATTTTTTTCCCCCAAAAAAGAAAAAAAGGATAATGCTATTTTAGCTACTGCCTGAATTTAACATTAGCTGCACAGCAGCAATTATATGCTTCAGATGAGAGGTAGCTGCTACTGAATCAAGTTAGCAGGGATGTAACACCACATCGGTAGATGTGGAACTCATTGCTACATGGTGTAGTGGTAGCCGTTAACTGACATGGCATCGATATAAAACACTTTTTTCCCTCTACTGGGAGAGCTTCTGAAATGTTTCTTTCTTCTTCTTCTTCTTTTTTTTTTTTAAAAAAACTTTATTTATTTTTTGCAAGAATGTACAAAAAATTGCCATAAACAAACCAAAAATATAATAAATAATAATCAAAAATTGTCACAACCTAACCAAAAATACAATAAATAATAAATAATCTTTGCTTAATCGAAAAGCAATATACATCTCATCAACCACCCCCACCATCCACCCACCCTATTGTGTTTTCCAGCCAGTCTTATATTGCGCCTTTTTACTCTTCCTTTACTCATATGTATACCTATATTCTCACTGTCCCTTTTAATATTCATTGGTTTGGGCCTTCATAGATCTGTTGATAGATCGGTGTTCTCGACAAAGCTTGCTATATAATCTTTAATTTTTTTACAATCTTTATCCTTTTCTTTCTAATTTATTCCTTTAATCTCTGCTGTTTTTGCTGCCAAATTATAATATGATATCATTTTTACTTGCCAATCCTCTTTGCTTGGTATCTTGTTACTCTTCCAATTTTTTCCTATAAGTAATCAAGCTGCTACTGTTGCATACATTAGAATACACCTGTCCTTTGGTAAGATCTCCTCATCTAGCATTCCCAATAAAAATAACTCTGTTTTTTTCCTTGAAGGAATATTTGAGTATCTTTTGCAGTTCTTTATAAATCATTTCCCAATATATTTTGATTTCTTTGCACTTCCACCATATATGTATATATGTACCGGTTTCGTTGTGGCATCTCCAACATATATCATTACTTCCCCTATACATTTTGGCTAGCTTTTCCGGTGTTAAATGGCACCTATATTGCATCTTTAATAGGTTTTCTTTTAAGTCGTAGTTGGCTGTAAAATTTATATCTCTTTTCCACAAAATTTCCCATTTTTCTAGCATAATCGTTTTCCCTAAATCTTGTCCCCACCTTATCATTGTTCCTTTTGTTAATTCCTCTTTGGTTTCCCATTCCAATAATAGATCATGTAAATGTTTTATATATTTATTCTTGCCCCTTATTAATATTTTATCTAATTCTGAAATTTCCTTATTAAAGCCAATTTTTTAATCTTTTTGAAATCTTTTATTTATTTGAAAATATTGCAGCCAGCTATAGGGTTTAACTACTTTGTATTCCTTTAATTTTAATTCTCCGTCTACCTCCTCCAATAGATTTTTATACGATGGCCAGTTTGTGCCCTTGTTTCGCTTTTTCACAGCCACTTCCAGAGGTGATATCCACCCCAGTGTTTTGGGTTCTAGGATGCCACAGTACTTCCTCCATGTCTTATACAGAGATTTTCTTATGATGTTATTCATGAAAATATTTTGAGTTTTTAGATTTCCTTCCATTAAGTAGAAATGCCAGCCAAAACCCAGGCCTGCCCCTTCCAAGTCCAGTATCTCATCATTTTTTAGTTCCATCCATTCTTTCATCCAATTTAGTGCTGCCACATCATGATATAGCTCCATGTCCGGTAAGCCGAAGCCTCCTCTTCTTCTATGGTCAATTAATATTTTATATTTGATTCTTAGATTCCTGCCGCCCCATATAAATTTAGAGATGTCTTTCTTCCACTCTCTGAAGCATTTTGAACCACCCAATATTGGTAGATTTTGGAAATAGTAACTCATTTTTGTAAGTACCGACATTTTAATGATTGATATATGGCCTAATAACAAAATTTTTAATTTGGCCCTATTCTCCATTTTCTTTTTAATTTCTTTCCAGATTTTTTTTTCATAATTTTCCTGAATTAAATCAATACCTTTTGTTGTCATTTGGATTCCTAAATATTTCATTTTCTTTTTAATTTCGATACCTGTTAATTGTTGTAAATTTTAATGTTCTTCTATTTCCAAATTCTTCACCAGCATATAAGTTTTTGTATAATTCATTTTAAAGCCAGCCAGTTTTCCATATTCCTTGATCTTTTTTTTAGTGCTTTTGGGATGCTATTTAGTGCATCTTCCGTAGGTATAATTATATCATTGGCAAAGGCTTTAATTTTGTATCTTTTTTCTCCTATCACCACTCTCTTCATGATATAAAACACTTAGCATACTTATCTATGGACTTCGCTGCTCGTTTGATGGGTTCAAATAATTTAGTTCACAGAAATTTCTCTTTCCGCCTCCTCACAAGGATGATGGAAAAGTCATTGTATAATGTAGAAAATATGATGAGGCCAGTTCTCATATGATCCAACTTGCATTATTTTAAAATGTGAAAAATATTACTAGAGAAATATGTGATTTATTTATTTATTTCCTAAAATTTAGACACTGCTTGACAACAACTCTCAAAGCGGAGGAGAGTGGAAGAAAGAACATGAGACCCCAAGGTTCATTTGTGCTCATTACATAATAACACTAAACCACTAAGCCCAAAATGTGCCATTAAAACAAACTATGGCTTATATTTTTTTTCCTCCCCCCCCATGGCTTATCTAAACAAACCATGGTTTCACATCTGTCTATCTTTATAATATAGAATGAAGTTAGTCATTACTATTTCTCTGTTAGAATGTAACTACATTAAGGCTTCTAAAATGTTTATTTGCATGTAGAAAAATATAGCTATTTTATTTTATAGAGGGTACTTTAGAATTTGTAACACCACTAGGTGATAGTGTAATATGTAATATGCAACAGTGGAAAACATCAGCAGGGGCATATAATGTAACATCTGATGTGCTCCAAATCGGGTAGGTGGTTAGAATAACGTAATTAATGCAAGCTAATAAAACAAGACTGGCAACAGTATTCCGAAACAGACCTGCAGGGAAGTGATATTTGTGCCAATGAAGTTACAGGAAAAGTACATTACTCAAGATTGATATGGATAGATTTTTGCCACCTCAGTGTTTGCTCTATAGGAGAGTTCAGATTAAGATGTGGGGCATAAATTTTAACTTTCATTTCCAAATAAATAAATAAATAAATAAATAAATGTCAGAGTAGAAGGAACTGTGTCCAGTTAAAGAACGTTATTGACATTGATCCACTGACTTTTGTGCAATCAGATTTATTTGGCTTAAAATTTGTCTTCTTCTGCTGTAGCAAACTGGGCGCAGTGAGTAAACAGTGCAAGCTATTTAGACTACAAACCACACTTTGAACAAGTAAATCAGTCAAAGCAGAAGCTTCTCACATGGGTTATCAACAGAGCCAAATCATTGCCTTCTGTTTATTTTGACCATTAATATCCTACACTACAGCCTCAGATCTCTAACAATAAGAATAACTTTAAATCACACAACTCATTCAGCAACACTAATATATATATATATATATATACACACACAATTTAAACAACTATTAAAACGATCGTAAGTGACAGCAACATTGCTATCCAAAAGTATGACTGTCAGTTTTAACCTGGCATCTAAGATGCAGCAGTTTGAGCATCCATCTGATTTCAAAGGGAAGGAAGTTCCAAAGTTGGACTGCCAGCAGGGAGAAGGTTTGCCTTTGCATGCCAGCCAAATGGAGGGATTCTCAAGAGACTTCCCTTGATCAAGTGTAACTTCCAGACAGGAACATGTCCGGGTAACCTAAGGTGAGACTGGAGTCAGAAGGAGGCTGTTGGTCTGCCCTCCCCACCGCCCCACTGGCTGCTACTCAGCATGCTCCTATATATGGGACATACTCAGAATGTGTTTTAAAATTATTATTCTTACAGAGATGTTGAAATATCATGCTATGTACATTTAAAATTACTTACCCCTGTTCGCTGAACTTCCCAAAAAATTGCTTTTTGAAATGATTTCTCCCATACTGCCAGGTCACTCCCCAGTTCCACATTGAAATAGTGACTCTTGCCATGTCCAACCACAACACTGAAACAATACGGCCTCTGGTCTTCAAGCTCATAGTCTTGGTGAATACCCAGATATAAGTTTGCTTGTAGCCAGCAATCATCATTAAGCCAGAGCTGAAAGACATATTTTAGCCAGCGATATTTCATCAGAAAGGAGTGCTGGAAAATGTACATACTTGCTCTTTGTTCTTGTTAATGTAATTCCATCTATCAAGGAACATAACCTGCTGGATGTGAGCATTTCAAATTTGAGAATTAAAGTTATGCAGAAAAGTAGGAGCTGCAATTCTATTGTGATGTTGAGCATCAATGACCAGCAGCAAAGCAGTATGAATATATATGTTTTATATTTATTTTTCTGGGACTCCTGGCTTTACCATTGGTGAACCAGGGAAAAGTGATTTAAAGTATGTGATGGTGATTATTTATTGAATGTTGCCCAACCACAAATATTTCCTGGATGGCTTACAGACAGACAGACAGACAGACAGACAGATTAAAATTAACAAAGAGCAATACAAAACAGTAAAAAAACAACAACCAACCACCTCATTACAACAAAAGTAGATGAAGAAAATAGAAATGGCTCATTTGGCCCAATACAGCAAATTGTTTTTGATGACAGAGATTCAGTCTACCCACAGAGTAAATCTCATTTATATTTTTACTTAGCGCAACATTCCCCGAGGAGCTTCAATAAGCTTACAACCAGTATGTAAAAGCAGTATCAAACTGTTGGCTTCAACGTAAGGTACAGTCACAGAGCCTCACTCTTGTGTTGAAGCGAACTGGGAAACCCCATATATTGGAAGTTCAGTGTATGAATTGCAGCATTTAGGCCAGAGTTATGCTAGGGGGAAAATGTATTTCAGTCCGACTTGCTCAATGGTATCTGATATGTGGACAAATGTAGGGGTGAACCCCCAAAATATGATATTCAAATGACAAGTAACAGCAATATTAATATGCTAAAATGCTAAATCCACACCCATGTGGATTTTAATCCACACCCATGTGTGTTTTAATTAACACTGGAGCTTGCGACAAACAATTCTGTTATGCTGATAGATTTTAATAACAGGTATCCCCTTTAGAGATCCTGCACATGGGGGTATGCAAATCAAACAAGCAGCATTTTTAATTATGAGCATATAATATTAGTTTTTATGCTTCACAGATTGCTTTGTTTAAATATCTTCATAATGGCATCCCTCTGAAGCAGTAGAGCCAGGAAACATTATGATGGTAAAGTTTTTTGTTTTTGAAAATCCCAGACTGAAAACCTACCAAGGGGAGGGGAGAAATCAAACGGGATATGCCTTCTGCAAAAAAGGCTAACAAGTATTTCATCAGTATGCAACAACCAAATGACTTCGTATTCATATCTGATTTTGGTCTATGTATGTATGTATATAAATATATATCAATTAGTCTTATGGACACTTTTTGCTATTGGTTCTTCATTTATTCACACTGAACTATTTTAATGCTACATGGTGGTGCAACAGTGAAAAAAACAGATATGGAAACATGGGACAAATGCCTGTAGTTGGACAATGGCTTCTTTAGCTCCTGTTTTTGTGCATAATCCTACTCCTGCCTTGGAATTTGAAAGCAGATGATGGTTCTGTACATGCATGGCCCTAAACAGAGCAGAGAGAATCAGGTGGACAGCAGGTCTGAGACCACCCAATATATGAAGGGCATTAAAGATTATTCCTTTCTTAAAAGTTCGTATCATGAAAAGTCAGCAAGGAAAAACTTGCCTGCATAAACAACTCAAAGGAACATTTTCTTCAGAGCAAACTGCGCCTTAGAATTTATAATAGAGAAGCTTTAATCTCTTCTGAAAATTAAGTTTACTCCAACCTAATTGATTTGCTCTACGTTTCCTTCATTATCATTTATACTGAAGTGTCAACAGAAGAATGGCTAGACTTGTACACTGAAGCTTTTTGTGTTTCAGTTAATGTATTCATCAAGACTGACAATTAAGTGTTCATTTATTAAAATGTCAGGAATGTGAAGGACTGAATCTTGGGCAGCTTATTTCCAACTCTTTCCCTCCCCACCTCAGAATGAAAACGTAGCATCAGAATTTGCTGTTAAGTTGGCTTCTTGAAATTAACCCTACCAGAATATTAGGAAAATAAAGGGCATGCATCAGTCCTTGGGTAAGAACTGAATGTGTCTATCTATCAAGATATCTATCAACTTCCCAGCCATTCAGTGTGCTTTCCTTTTCTCCAGGGCTATCAGACATTCAGCTGTAATGTTTAATGACGGAATGCATGCAAAATTCAAAACATGTACATTCCACCAGGATCATAAAATAGTTGATTCTTGTAGCTTATCTGGGTGACCAGTTAACTGTTCAGGCATATGTGATTTGATTGGACTTGATGTTTTAGACCTGCATATTACTTTATACAAAAAAAAAAAAAGTCTCAAAGTCAGCACCAAACCTGCTTGTACTGTAAAGGAGAAACAGAACTGCATATAATCAGCATACTGAGGGCAACACACTCCAAAACCCCATATAATTTTGGTCAAGTATTAAAACAGCATGGGTGGCAACATTCCCCAAGCCACGCCTTCTGGAGGCAGTTATGAAGACTGGACAGGAACCACCAGAAAGCCATGCCTTAGAAGTTGCCTTCTACTGGCAGACCTTTGTTTCATCCAGCCTTGTGGTGGAAGCATCCCTCCTGGGTGTCAGTCAGCCCTATTACCTGAAATTATTTTAACTTGAGATGTTAGGCACCAAATCTTGAACCTTATGCATGCAAAATAGTTGTTATACCACTAAGCTATGCACAGGAACATCTGTAAGGGGCAATCTTACTCCCCCCACCATACATGATATATGAAATAGATTGTGTTGAATAGGGATAGCCAACATGGTACTTCCAGATGTGGTTGAACACGCACTCGCATTATTCCTGGCTGGGACTGTTGTGAGTTATACTGCAGCCATATCGGAAGAGCACCATGTTGGCTACCCTTGATATAAAAATTAGATTGGGTTTAAGAATTGTCCGCATTTGTTCAGAATGAGCCAAGACCTGATCATCAAACACAAATAATGGCAATAGTTCATTGATGGGAACTAGCTTTCCAATGTAGACTAAGTTTTGGCTAACTATTTCTTATTCAAGAAAATTAATCGGAACACATTCTATTTTAATTTTTGAAAATCACAGCCTCCCATTCCAATTGTAGTCCATAACTTAACAGGAGACCTACCTTGTGGACTTTAAATAGAACCTCACAGAGGTTATAGGTTTTTTCAGCTCGTACCCAGTCTAGAGTGCTAACCTGCAATACCAAAAGAAAATATTATTAGATACATTGGGTAAAATACTTTTTGCCAAACAAAAATTTTCTCCTACTATTCTATCAACTTTTAATTTCTTGGTGTGTTTTTTTTTTAAAAAAATCTGGTTGTTTAGTTAATTGAAGGCTGTGTGTTCATTCTCTAGAGAAACAAACAAACATAGAATAGATATTGTTTTTATTTTTGAAAAAGCAGGAAATTTGAGAACAGTTATTCTTTGTACAATGGCTATTCCATCTGTAGCAACTCTTTTTCATGCATCACATAGAGGTAGCATATCAGGGCTTTAAATATGTATCATTACACGCACCCTGCTTTCTTTTGGGAACTCAGACTTGCTTAACATAGGGCTCCCAGTTGGTTTCCCCACTGAATAGGCTATGGCTTGCTGAGATCTAACAATATGGCAGCGCTATGTGCCCATAGAGTACTCTCTGGAAAACGCATAAGGGAAAAGTGAACTCTGTTCAGCTGGTGGTGCAAATATATGCCTAGCAGCAAATGTGGAGGTAAATTTGAAGAGACTCATCATTGTCTTAAAACATTTTGATAAATCAAGGCATTGCAGCAATCCGTAAAACCCATATAGGCTTACAGGATCAAGCTTTTGTTTGAAAAGCAGCTTATTTCATCTGTTGGAGACACTGTGAAACAAACCGCAGGAAAACAGCTTAAGGATTTATTTATTTTTAATCCTAACACCATTTAAGTCACTGCCGAGGCTATGGAGTTCAAACATATTGTAATAGTTATTTTGTTGTTGTTGTTTAGTTGTTTAGTCGTGTCCGACTCTTCGTGATCCCATGGACCAGAGCACAGCAGGCTCTGGTCCATGGGGTCACGAAGTCCCATATTTATAGTTATTTAGAAGTCTCATATTTGCCCTTGTAATTATATTTATACCATTATTATGTGTTTTTTTAAAGTATTTTGCCTAGCCCTCTCTGGGATTATTGTTACAATGAAGTAGGCAATCAATATTTTACATTAATAAAAAAAAACTAATGAAGAGGGAGTTAACCCCCTTCACTGAATATCTGATCTTTATTACTCATACAGGCATCACTGTTGGCTCTGAAAGACAGTTCACTTTTTTAGCCAATGATGCTGTTGAACGCCGCCCCGAACGGTGCGAGATTCTAGGGGTTGCAGGTGAGTTTCCTTTTGGAATGAGACACAGTAGATACTGTGGTGTCTTTATGATGTATAGTTTATTTATGCATATATACAACTTGAGCCTATGATGGAGGGGTTCACAGCATTAACATCCCAAAAGGGTCTTGCTTCTCCCAATCTCCCATAGCAGCCACCTCGGATTCAAACAAAAATAAAACATAGCTCTCAAATATTGCTTTGACTTTCTCTCCTGCTTGCTGCTTTACTTTTAGGTCACATCGCTGCAAAACTCCAACTCCAAGCTCTGGCTTTGCCTGTTGAGGGAGGGGTCCCCACCCATTTTGCTATCTTGCACAGAGCCCCTTAATCCCCCGTCGGCTCACCAGGAAGCTAGCTTGGCTATTTCCCAGATTTAGAAGGCTTGGTTAGCTTTTAACACGTGCTGGATTCATGCATTAGATGGGCCTGGCAACCCCCTTTCAAAATTCCTAACAAAACAAAAGAGAAAGAAAGAAAAAGAAACAGGCGCAGTTATTTGCCTTTGCACTGCTTATGTCGAGAATAATCTGCTATCCAATGAATCTGAAGGGCTATGTTTAACCCGAGTTGGGTGAAGGGAAAAGAACTTCCTTAAATCCAATTGCTTTCAATCAGCTGGATTGTGGGCTGAATTGCCAGCCTTCCTATTAAGAAGTGGTTCTGTCATTCCTTTTTGCTTCGCTGTTCTTTCCTTTCCTGTCATTTCTTTGCTTTGTGTAAAATGGCTTTGGCTTTTAGCTCTTGGTGCCAGAGCTGAATTGGTCACGAATGACCCCCTGTTCCCTGTCCCTATCAACAAAAGCTTAGGGTTCCTCACCATCCTCTATTATGTTTAGGATTCCTTTTATTTCTCTGATGTTCTTGCAACCTGCCATGCTTTTTGCAGCAAAGATTGTTGGGGATGGTACAAAGGGCACAGAGTATATTCTGAGTGTTAAAAAAACAAACAAAAGTATAAGACTTAAAGCTATATTGAAACTGTCTGCGTATCCCAGTGTGCAAGGTTATCATTAGAACATGAGTGACATTTTATGGGCTTTCAAGCAGCAAAATGCTCACAATACAATGAGATGTTATCTAAGAGGAAATTGACAGTATTTGCAGACTTCTTCCTAAAACCTGTCATACCATTTGTAACTATAAAATAGTACCCGGGCCACTGGTACATCGTAAGATCCCTAACTCCAACAGAGAGCAAGATTTATGGGCTGCACGACTGAGAATTTGGAATTCAATTTCTAGAAATCTGCTCTTAATTGTTTGAAATACTTATAACAGTGGAAGCATGAGTCACAAATCAAATGATAGGCCAATGGTTTAAATTTTATTCTTGGTACAAGCTAACCACTTGGTACAAGTGAGAGATTTTACTTTCTTGGGCTCCTTGATCACTGCAGATGGTGACAGCAGTCACGAAATTAAAAGACGCCTGCTTCTTGGGAGAAAAGCAATGACAAACCTAGACAGCATCTTAAAAAGCAGAGACATCACCTTGCCGACAAAGGTCCGTATAGTTAAAGCTATGGTTTTCCCAGTAGCGATGTATGGAAGTGAGAGCTGGACCATAAAGAAGGCTGATCGCCGAAAAATTGATGCTTTTGAATTATGGTGCTGGAGGAGACTCTTGAGAGTCCCATGGACTGCAAGAAGATCAAACCTATCCATTCTTAAGGAAATCAGCCCTGAGTGCTCCCTGGAAGGACAGATCGTGAAGCTGAGGCTCCAATACTTTGGCCACCTCATGAGAAGAGAAGAATCATTGGAAAAGACCCTGATGTTGGGAAAGATTGAGGGCACTAGGAGAAGGGGACGACAGAGGACAAGATGGTTGGACAGTGTTCTCGAAGCTACGAACATGAGTTTGACCAAACTGCGGGAGGCAGTGCAAGACAGGAGTGCCTGGTGTGCTATGGTCCATGGGGTCACGAAGAGTCGGACACGACTAAATGACTAAACAACAACAACAACAACAACAACAACAAGCTAACCATTTGGAACGGCGGGATTCCAACAGCATATGGAAAATTAGAGAAGAGGGGTCAGACTTGAAAGGAATTTTATGGTGATAAACCATGATCTAGTTCCCATAGGCCCTTTTCCGGTTTCCAGGCATATGGGACACAGTTCGGCATACCCAGGATTTTATGAAGGGATTTTGATTGCCTGCGTTCCAGTGAGTGGTCAACAGCACGAATCCATAATGGTATGCCATACAGTAGTTTTGGATTTACTTTGACATTGAAAACCTTTAGTGTAGCAGGAACATATTGGTTTCCTCTATTGGAAACTAACTAACTAACTAACTAACTAACTAACTAACTAACTAACTAACTAACCAACCAACAGGTGATAGCCAAAGAACAGGTATCTGCCACGTTTAGTGCAAACTTGTGATGGTTTTTCCAAGCATTCTGAATTGGAAGTGAATATCTAAGTATTTAAATTTTTTGACCACTAACAAGTGGAAGAATGTAAGTTCAGTGTTATGATGGGCCCATGGCGTTATGTGGCTCCATTTACTATAACTATGGACAATTAGGTTGCTGTTGCTGATTCGGGGCTAATATTGCAACATGATAATTATTACCCCAGAATTAACTGTACAATGTTGTCATAACATATTGCTGATATTATATACAGTACACCTAAAAAGACAAACTGTCATTTTCAACATTGCTGAATTCCTATTAAGCTCAGTTGTATTGTGAACATTCATCAACTTTCAACTATTCTGTGATATTATTAGATTTTTCAGTACAATAAATCATCAACAAGTTATTTACTGGATTACAGTACCTTTAGTAAAAGAAAAATCTGTAAATCTTTAATGAGAAAGAGTAGATAGGAATGAACTGGCAAAACTCACACCAAATGTGGAATGAAGAATACTGACCTGTAAAAATTATAATTGCTGACCTTAAAACTACATTTCAGTGTTACCAAAATGTCTATAAGGGCTTAGAAGAAATGGGTGGCCCTAATTAAATGCTTCTATTTACATTTATAAATCAGAACTGAAGAAACCTAAGTAATTTAAAATGGCTCTTTTCAAATAGTAATATATCTTTCTCTCCCTTTACAATAAAATAAAATAAAAATGCTTCTTTATTTCTCCTGGTGTTTTTTTTATTAAAAAACTAACATTCTGTTAATGTTGCCCTGATTTCACTAAGGTCATATGTTTTCTTTTCTCTAGATTAATAAGGCAGTGTGTGTGTTAATGGACAGTGAATGGAGAAAGTGGTCCTGGTTTAATCCAGTAGTGTAGGCTGTGCACACTTGTTTCGGAATCTCAGCAACAATAATAATTTATTATTGTTTTTATTTCTTGAATTCATATACCGCTCTATACCTGTAGGTCTCAGGGCGGTTCACAGGATAAAATCAGAATATAAAACCACAAAGTACATAATCAAAAGAAAACCAACAACAACCCACAACACATTTTAAAATGGCATAGGATGTCAATCAAACCAACCAAAGGCCTGGTTAAAGAGGAACGCTTTTAGCTTTGTGCAGTGGCAGTATCGTAGCCAATGAGGTTAATCCGAGGCAAGATTATTGCTAATTGAAAACTTTTCCCAATACTTTTCCCATGACGACTTGAAATATAGTCGGCAATGGCAAGGAAAATAAAAAGAGGAACGCTTTCGCCTGGCGCCTAAAGGTGTATAATGAAGGCGCCAGGCGAACCACCCTGGGGAGAGCATTCCACAGAAGGGGAGCCACTGTAGAAAAGGTCCATTCATCTGTTTGTACAAGAGTGGGACAGAATTTAGCTTATTTAAGAAGAGTCTGCTTGCGCGGACAATGTGTATTAGAAAATGACTAAGAAAGGTTTGTTGCTTTGAACCTAGAACACAAGTGCTTAGGGTTCATCAGATAAACTACCACTATTCATATTGTCCAAATGAGACACTGTTTAATAACCTTGGGTACTTTGGAGAGCCAAGTTTCTTCACTGTGTTATAGGTGTCTGCTCACTGAACTCCTTGAGTCTAGGTGCTTTCTCTGCCTGGTAAAGGAAATCCTAGTACAGAACTCAGTGCATAGGGCAAATGAAGACCATTTCCTGCCAAACTTCTCCATTGTCATGGAGGAGGAAGCGGATCCACTTGTTATTCCCCAGTGATGGGAACCTATTCCTGAGAGTGTAAGCAACCTATCTTAAACTGCTTCCGGTCTAATCAATCCTCACCGTACACCTATTGATTGGCTTCTCAGAGCTCCAAGAGGAAAGGACATTGTATGTGAAGTACTGTACCCACTGTAAAAATGCAAGGAGCAGACAGTCACCGAACCTGACTCCTTTGTGTTATAAAGAAAGACAGCTTAATAGTGCATGGGAAGAACCCTTCCAGGACCAGCCCTTCCAGATAATCCAAACCTATATTGCCCTAGCATACTAGAGTTTCCCAGTGCTTCTGAATGTCTCCATTTCCTTCTGGAGCCTGTCCTCTGGAAGAATAAAGTAAGGTTTGCATCAGGAAATGTGTTTTCCTCCAAGACACACCCAGCATTAATATTCTGGAACACGGAAAGTTGGTATACAGGCTTGCCCCTCTCCCAGAATTGTTTAATTACCATCTGATTTGAAATATTTTAATTAAACATAATTAAAATGGATTAGAAGTGGGAAATGCCTAGTAATAGCTTATTGAGAATCTTTTGTAATCACATTTGTTTGCTGTTTTATTTAACACGATAGAGTCTTGAGGGCAATAGTTCAAAAGACTTTGCCAGCAACAAGACAAAAATATAATTTTCAGTCCCTAATTAGCCTCTTGAGCAACTGCAGTTACAAAATAATTGCCAAAGCCTACACCTGTCCAATTTTTGAAAAGTTGTTTAACTCCTACAGGGGCCTGTTGGGTGCCATTTATGAAGTCTGTCATATATTAAACTACTTTCCCCAAAGGTAGCAAAAATTGTGGTATCTCTAAACTTGACAGATTTTGTACTCCTAACACCACATATATCAGAATCCCACAACATAGGCATTCAATAAGTTTGACTGAAGGGGTACAACTATGCAGCTGAGTGAAATTAATAACGTTTCCCCTAAAATGATATAGCTATTTTTAAATAAAAGTAATACTTAGATTTAAATGTTAAATAATCCTTGCAGAAAGAGGAATTAACTTGATTTCCACACTGAAATGAGACACCTTGGGAAGATTACAGTGCTAGTTTTCTTGAGACAGCTTCATTGCTTGTACTCTTCTTTTAGCAAAAGAATATGGGAAATTAAAGATGCACAAACCTATGTACTTGAATGGTGCCTAATGGGTTGCAGACATCTCTGTGTGTGGATTTGATGCTTTTAGGAGTACTCTGCTCTCTAGAGTCTCTGCATTTTAAAGTAATCATTGTTCCCATTAGAAAAATGAAGAAAAAAAAACACCCAACCAGTTGATCATATTCCAAACAAATATTTCCAACAATAAAAAAGCAAATTCAGCAATCTTCCTCATAGTATAGATATCGTAGAAGAAAACAAACAAAGCCTATACAATCCAAGCAAATAGATTAAAGCTTTCTGATATGTCAGTTTTGCTAAAAAGGTACCATTGTGATCAAGGGATTAAGTCTTTCCTTTCTAGTGAATGTTTTTGCTGAAGTCTTCCTACAGTTCTTGAATAACAGATTAACTTAAAAAAAATCCTAGTTTACCAGTAACCCATCAAGATTGACAGTGCTGATACACTGCTTTGTCCCTATAATTCAGCATTGATGAATGTGCTGATCTTCGCAAGAAGGGCTCCCTTTGACATGTAGTTGCCAGATTTTCTAAGCTGATGTTAAGTGAATTTTTCAAGAATATATATTCTATGCATGGATGAATACACAGTTCTATGCATGGAAAGGCATAGGAGTGAAGAGCTTTCCTCTGCACTGAAATGAGGAAGCAGAATATGGATTTGAGGGAACAATGTGCTGGTAACCCTGATGATGGGTATGAGAATGCAAGGTGGCCAAAGGTCAAGGGGAGAGAAGCACAGAAAGAGGAAGCAAACTCAAATTACTTCAGCAGTGGAGAGGTGGAGGGGGGGAAGAGTATCAGCTTCAAGAGTCTAAACGAGGACAAATGCTCCTGGACCAAGACTGGAAGGTGAGGCCCCCTTCCAGCAATAGAGATTCTGTTGGAGAAACTGGACATGGAAGAAGGGGTGAATTTTCTGCAGGGGGACAAATCACCCCATGTATAAGATAAGCCAATAGATGCAAGGTCGGTGCCATCTATATAAGCTCGTGGTTTTTATACCAAAAAAGAAATATGAGTAAAACAAAACCTTTAAAATGTATCTTAATGCAAGTATTCTAATCAAAATGACAAATTTGTTTATGGCTCAGCAATTCATTATTATGGCAAATAGGGTAGCAGTGCATAAACAACTCTGTCTCCTTCTAATAAAATTAGAAATATTATTTTGTACAAGAAGAACTGAGGTTGAACACATGAAACTTACAAAAATGATGGTTCAAAAAGGGGGTGTGCATTGTGGAAACCCACAATAAACTTTCTATTTGGTCACAATAGACAAGCTGTCTTAATAGTTTTCACAACCAGTGTTGTATGCATGCTCGGAATGCCAGTGTTAGGAAACTTCTTGAAATCTATGGTTTAAGTAAGCCTTTCATCTTGATTGAAAACAGTTGTTAAAACTGTCTGGTTTTAAATCAAGCTGCTCCAATACAATTCTGAACATGTTCATCGGAATATGTACATGTAATAATATAACAATGCAAAAGCAAAGTTGGCCTTCCAAAGTTTTTTGGGAAAATTCCTACAGCACCTGTTTTGTTAGTTTTGCCAGCTGTTAGGATTGGGTCACAATCTTGTTTTTGTCCTCTACATTGATCTGTGTGTCTGTATGCATTGATGAAGAGAAATGACTATGAAGCTGCAAACCCACATAGTGTGTAATTGTGCTCAAGAGGTCAAATTTCTTCCATCGCTGTTTGAACTCTGTCAGTTATATGCTATGAAAGGGAGGCACATGGCTTACTATATTTTACCTTTTGTTGTCAGTGAGTATAACTGTTCACTGGTAGCTCTTGTCTCACCCACCCATAGATGCTTGGCAATCAAAGGGTATGACTTGAATTACTCAGTTGATCCTAAGAATTCTCTATTCAATGTTCTCCTTTAAAAGTCTCGACTTACTAGCTGTGGAACATGGCTTTCTGTTTGCCCTCCGGTAACACATGCTGAGAAGTGAAGCCAGGCTTCTGTTTGCTCCACCTCTCACTAGGGAAGGGTAAGAAAGGACTTGAAAGTTTCAAAATGCTTAGGGTGCTTCCTTCTCTCTTTACCAAACTGTTACATGAAAACGTTAAAAAGTAGGGATATAAGAACAGTCTCCTGGATGAGACAAATGGCCCGTCTTGTCCAGCAACCTGATCTCACAGTAACCGACCAGAGGCCTACAAGAAGAACCCAACAAGGGCTTCCGGGTTCAGCGCCAGCGTCGATCGGCGGGGCTTCGTCTCGTCTCCGAGACGGCCCGTCTCTGCTAGGAGTGGGGAGGGCAGCGAGAGCGACGCTGCGCCCCTTAGAACCTCGGGAAGGGCGTCCCGAGGGCAATTTGCTCGGCACAGACCCAATCCGGACTCCCCAACTCTTCGGCTAGCTCTAATAAGAGCTCCGGAGCGAGGAGGGTAGAAGTCGCGGGGGCCATTTTGAGCGGCAACGTTATTCTAGCAGGGAGAAGCTTCAAGCCGAAGGCGGAGAGCGCTGGATTCTTCCGAAAATAAAATGATTGGAAAAGACTGTAAGTAATCTCATGATTTGGATTATTATAAAACAATTTGGATCTGGGAGAGAGGGGAGAAAAGAGGAAGCCACCCCCCCCCCACGGCAACAAAAGAGACAGTAAATAGAAACCCGAAGCCATAAACAGAAGATTTACAATTCAAAGGATCCCTCAAAGGCATCAAAGAGAATCTCCCCTTTGATGCAGGGTGAAAAGGGGAGAGAGACTGCGGTTTATGATGCCCTGCAATAAGAGGTACAGCCTAAGAAAAAACCTTTCCACTCGGGAGCCGGCAGCCCAGACAACCCAGTGAGTTGTCAGGATTTATAAGTCAAATTTTACTTCACTTTGTATTTCTGGACTTTGTGGAATTTCTTTTTTGGCTTAAGTGTTTGTGAAATGTGAGTTCGAACTTTATTGTCAATAAGACTTGAAGAATGCAGCCAGCTTGTTAAAATGGAGTCGAAAAATAAACTGTGATCATATTCCACCCCACGTGACAAGTTTTGACCTTGGCAGGACTGAAATATGTCAACAAAAAAGTGTTCCCCTGAGTTCCAGCGGTCTGTTTTGACCTTAATGTGGGAAACAAGAATAGAGTTATGTCAAGAGGAGACACGACGGCAAGAGTTACAGGAAAAATTCCAGGAGGTGATGGCGGAATATGATTTTTTAGGAGATGAAGCTTTTGACACTGAAAAAGATGAATGTGAGAATGACAATGATGGGGAAGGAAAAGAAGAAGATGAGGATTGTGATGATTCAACACAAAATGAAGCACACCACGAAAAAAATGATGACTCTACTCTACAAAAAGTTGGATGGAGTGCCCTGCTTTTGAGGGGGGCACGATTGGTATCATTGGAACTCCAGAACGCCCACAGGGAAGAAGGAAAAAATATGCAGAGAAGAGAAGAAATTCAGGGGTCCTGTATGGTGGCCTGGATGACAAAAGACTGTAAACAGGGGGTGGGGTGAAGGGAAAGTGATGTTGTGATTAAGGATGGATTAACAGGTTTATAACTGGTCTGCTGATTTTGGAATTTGCTGGATTGGGGGGGGAAGCCGGCAATCGGGGATGTAAGGTTAAATTGAGAATAGTTATAGTTTTAAAAGTGAATGGATTTTGGAAAATGTGAAAATATGGAGGCTTATAGAGGGAGAAAAAACAAAAAATTAGGCACGGGAAGAGAAAATGGGAGTTTGATTTCTCAGTGATTTGAATATTAGATGAAAATGTTAACAATTGATTTATAAGTTGTATAAGATGCAAAGGTGTATTTTTATAAAGTAAGAAACTGTTGCAGATGATAAAAAAGGGATGAAAACCGGGGAAGGGGGGGGAGGGGAAGCCCACAAAATATGGTTTTACAACTATGAATGCAAGAAAATTTTTTTGTTTTGTATTGTTTTTTCTTTTTTCTTTTTTCGCCCTTCCTTTTTTTTTTTCCCCTTTTTTCCTATTTCTATTTTTCTCTTTTTTTTTTTTTGGTATGACAATAGATGGTTGGATGGATGTCCTCCTGCGTACTGCCCTGGTTTGCTGGAGCTCCCTGGTGGCAGGGGGGGGCTTTGGGGTCAGGGGAGGGGGGGGAGGACAGAAACCCAAGCATAAAATGGACCATCTCTGACTGTTCACATACATGGGATACTTCTGTGGCAGGGGAGGACCCATGTGGGTGGGTAGGAAGGAGGTGGAAAAGGGGTTTAAGTATGTACCTTTTTTTTGCTTTTTTGTATTTTGTAAAATTAATAAAAAGTATGTTCAAAAAAAAAAAAAAAAGAAGAAGAACCCAACAAGGACAGGAGCACAAGAACAATCTCTGCTCCTGCACTTTCCAGCACCTAGTATTTAGAAGCGTTTACTGCCTCTGACCTACTGGGTCAAGACCAGAGGCCCATCTAGTCTAATATCCTGTTGTCACAATGGCCACCCAGAAGCCTCTGGGAAGCCCATAAGCAGGGCCCTGAGTCCAGCATAACAGTACATCCAATATGACATTTAACTGAGAAGTGTTAGTAACTACTACCCACTTGCTAATATTATGTTCCTGGAACAGCATGGTGAAGGATCAACTCTCAATGCCTATGAATAAACGAATGCATTTCGTCTCTATAATGATAGTCGGTCAAATGTCCTTGGAAGCTCTTAAGTGGAGATGGGTGCCCACTGTCCTTTGCTGCTCAACCACAAAGTTTAGACAGACACATATTTGGAGGCTCTTCACAGAAATGAAAAGGAAGATGGTAATGTTGCCTAATAACATGAAATGCAACTCCTCACCCACAATAATACAACCACCAGACAACATGGACACTGGTACCAGAGCCTGCAATAAACCCAGATGCCAACTTTGCTGCCACATACACCCAGACAACATCATTACTGGCCCCAACAACATCCAACATACCATCTCAGGACTATTTAATTGCTCATCTTCTAACATTGTGTATGCCATCAAATGCCAGCAGTGCCCTTCAGCTCTCTATATTGGACAAACAGGCCAAATCCTACGCCAAAGGATAAATGGACATAGATCTGACATCAGGAATCACAAGACAGAGAAGCCAGTAGGAGAACACTTCAATCTCTTATGACATTCAATACAAGATCTCAAAGCAGCTGTCTTATTACAAAAGAATTTCAGAAACAGACTTGAAAGAGAAGTTGCTGAATTACAATTTCCGCGCGGCTTTGTCGCGCAGCGCCCCCTGCCGGCCCTGGCGCCCTGCGCCACCGGGACTACACCTAGAGCCGGGCCTGGAAATGTGCATGCCACACGAAAGCTTATACCAAGAACAAACTTAGTTGCTCACTAAGGTGCTACTGGACATTTAATTTTATTTTTATATTTCGACTGTGTCAGACCAACACAGCTACCTACCTGAATATAGAAACATGAAATGCAGAGCATAATGGGTACTTTGATGTATAACTGAGTTTAGATAGATGGTGACTAACATTTGGGTATTCACTGAAGTGATCCACTGGCTTTAAATAGACCTTTAAATAAAAGGATGTCATATGGAAGAGGGAGAAAGATTGTTTTCTGCTGCTCCAGAGAAGCGGACACGGAGCAATGGATTCAAACTTCAAGAAAGAAGATTCCACCTAAACATTAGGAAGAACTTCCTGACAGTAAGAGCTGTTCGGCAGTGGAATTTGCTACCAAGGAGTGTGGTGGAGTCTCCTTCTTTGGAGGTCTTTAAGCAGAGGCTTGACAGCCATATGTCAAGAATGCTTTGATGGTGTTTCCTGCTTGGCAGGGGGTTGGACTGGATGGCCCTTGTGGTCTCTTCCAACTCTATGATTCTATGATTCCCAAGTCTGTATACTTGTCATTTAGCTGTATTAATTATAGGCACCAGGTGAAAACAGTTGTATTTGTTGAGCCATTTTCATTTAGGATGTTGTGTTGTTCTATTTGTCGCTGCTTAGTATTGTTGTGAACTGATTGCTATGCTACCCTTTGTTCTTAACTATTGTTCCTCTTTTTAGATTTTAATTTTAAATTTTGAAACTTATGGAGTTTTTTTGGGCTGGAATGTTTAGTGATATGGTGGGGTAAAATATATCAAACAAACAAAAGCAGTCAGGTTTTTTAATTTTAACTTTACAATGCATTAATAAATCAAAAGTTTAACAATGTATTTTAGACCCTAATGCAGCCTTAATAAAGGGTTGTACCCACTACGTTTACTCAAAGTAGACCAATTGAAATTAATGGTTCTAAGGTAGCCATGTTGATAAATTTCAGTAGGTCTACTCTGTGTATCACAAACTTTGGATACAACCCAAAGCTTGTAATTGCAATATGGTAGTTTGTACCAGTCAAATGAACTTATTCTACCGTACTCATTTTTAGTCTTCACAGAATATTCAAATTTAGGAAGTGATTAACAACAACTTCAAATTAGCAATGTTAATTAGTGATAATGACAATGTTGCTTTTTGTGATGGGCACACCTGTTTATAAGGAGCCAAAGGAACTGCCAAAACATTTTGACAGTTAACATCTTGCACTTGAGAACACAAGGAGATTGGCAAATTGTGTGAAAATTTGACCTCCTGACACCACAACACACTGACTTTCAAATTCCAAGTTTCAAAATATCAACTATTAGATTAAGAATAAAGCGTGCCAGTTACATAAATATGTGCAAAATAGGCATGTTCTTATAAATTATTGCTTTGCTAAAAAAAAACCTTGGGTTTTTCAAGCATAGGATTTGGCACTGTTTGTAAGCCAAATCTGGTTACCAGGATTTTATTTTTTTTTAAAAAAAGAAGCGGGTGGAAGTTCCACGTGTCATTTTTTCCCTTCCGCGTCATATTATATTGTTGTAACTAAACACTTCCCTATCCTTTATGTTAAGTAAAGAAATCAGTATCTTGCGCCAGATCCCACACCACTAAATTGTTTGCCATTCCATCTCCATGCATCCCTCCCCCCCTCTCTCTCTCTCTCTGTGTGTGTGTGTGTGTGTGTGTGTGTGTGTGAGAGAGAGAGAGAGAGAGAGAGAGAGAGAGAGAGAGAGAGAGAGAGAGAGAAGCATGTAGGAGGGAACCTGTGGCCTGCCGGTTGTAAAAAGTGGCTGTAACTAAAAATGCAAGACTGCATTCTAAATATGATGGCGAAAGAACATTTTGTCTAAGAGACTTTGCTTTCAGGATGGGTTCTAGACAGATTTTGAATGAGGACTAAGGCTTGTGACCCTTCTCTCCAGAGATGTGGATTGTAGAGGAAAAGGTCAAAAAGCCCTACTGCTCATTTAGAAGTCACCATGCAGTTGTACTCCTGCTCCTAATATCTCATGCTATCACATCTACCACAAACCTGGCTACAATTATAATGTATTAGTTAGCCACTGATGCTTTAGGTACCTGCATCAGGCCACCTGGGCCTCAACTTAGGCTCAAAAAGCAAAGAAAGCCCTGATGACATTATTAAAGCCCTGAATAAGTTGTGCTCCCAGTGATCTCGATGTTTTATGCATGGGAGAGAAAGACTAACAGTATCTGAAAGAGTTGTTGTGAACTTCCTTTTGTAAATTCCACTGTGCTTCATTATTCAATAGGAAGGGTCATTTTCTGTTCCAACAAAAATAATTTCAATAACTATCGCATGCGAAAAGGTTGCTTACCGGTGGCGTGCTGAATATGTAGAATGACGAACCCTTCAATGCCAGGAACTTGAATTTATAGAGCTGAGGGGAATCTGCGCCCTGGAGCCTCTCATTCACCCACCCCATATGTATGACCTGCAGAATAAAATCTTTGAAAATGAATTTCAACTCAGTCTACCAGAAGTTATATATTACATAATCCTGCTGACCATCACTTCTACACTGGAAGAAGAAAGCACAATCACTTTGTCCTGGGCACAGCAATGCTCTAAGGTCTCTAATGCGCAAACCCTCAACTCATGCAATCTATAGAGCACCCTGGTTCTTTCTGGTGTTGCTAAAACTAGCGGCTGAAAGTCATTGCATGTAGAAGCTGAACAATGTTTAATAAAGTACATAATTTGATGTATGTCATAGCAGCACAGCTGTCGGAAAATGAGCAATGTGCAAAAATACCCACAAGGATTTGAGAATATGTAGATATGTTATAGCCATTGTTCAGCGACAGAGGACATACTCTGCATGCAGAAGATCCTAGGTTTAATCTCCAAGATCTATCATTAGGCATCTCAAATAGTAGGACTGGGAAAGACTTGACCAAAACTTGGTAGATCTGCTTCCAGTTAAAGAAGCAAGATGGATTGATGAATGGCTCTTGATTCAAGGGCAGGACAATGCCATATATTCATGAGATAGCTATATAGGCAAGTCCTATATCACTAACATAACCTTGTTTGTGAAGAATTATCTATTTTAAAGCAACTGCTATGTCATGCTCTCCTACGGTCTTAAGAGCATCAACGTGTTTATCAGATCATAAGGAATATACAGCAGGTAAACTAAGTGTAAATTACAAAGTTAATATTATATAAAACCATGGAGTAAATATATATTTCTCTCCAAAAGATTATGAGTCAGGTCCAGAGAATTCCATTTAACATTTTACTCATAGAGAAGTAGGGGACCTCTAGAATGGCATGGGATGGGATAGGATGGGTGAATCGGTGGAAACTGTAAGGATTGCATGGTTGCGCAAGCACAAATTCATTTTCACTGGTGCAAGGCAACTTTTGATCCAAGCTTCACTCCTTATCCAGCTATTAATAACAACTCATATTAATAACTGAAAAAACAATAGCCCCATTATTCTTCAAAGTAGTAGCTATGCTTGAAATGAAATAAAAAACTTAGTTGGTCTCTAAAGTGCTACTGGAAGGAATGTTTTTATTTTATTTCGACTATGGCTGACCAACACGGCTACCTACCTGTATGCTTGAAATACATACACCTCAAGGGGGAAACTCTGCAGGTATGAAGAACCATGAAGTATTGCTTTACGGGGAGTTTTTAAGGCTCCTTTATAATGTGTTCAATAAGAAAGGTGTATAAATCCATTATATAAATAATAAATAAATATGAAAGTGGCGTTCCATGAAGAGATTTTAGGATATTTGCAATCTTAAACTTGCTAACCCAGAAGTAAGTCGCATTAAGTTCAATGAGGCCTACTTTGGAGTACACATGTAGAAGATTGCACTGCATATCTCCATGATTAAACAAAACAATACATTATGTTAATGCCCCTTCAGTGACACCCTCTGCATATGAATTGCTATTTATCTTTTTTGTAAAACAAAACGCTGAAAAGGGCATAGAGATACTGTAAAGACTGAACAAAAATATGAGCTTCGATTTTATGTAACATTTATTTTGGAGATTATAAGTATTACAATAAATATAGGGAAGGCAAACTGCTGAGCATAAAAATGAAGAAGAAATAGGCATTTCACAAACATAATATGTAGGCTGGCAGGGTTGCAGCTGAAAACGGGAACAATGACTTCACTAGGAGTAAGATATGCCATTTTGTGTCATGTTGCAATAAAAAATTAAGAAGGCAAAGGAAGTTGTAGCTTTAGGCATCTTTGGGTTGCTTGTTTGGTCTATTTATTCAAATACAAATGAGCAGTTGGTGACAGCAATTATATACAAGGGAGGAGGAAACTGAGAAAAGTGAAGCTGGAGCAGATTTTGCCCTTCTGAAATCTTGCGTGTCTCACATGAATAAGTAAATGGCAATTAAAACTGGCGATTACTCTAATAAACTTGCCAGGTTGCCTGAAGTTCTGAAGAAAGTTAGCAGTCATGATTCCTGTTGGAGATAACATGGAGGGGGATGGTTGGATCCTGATGAGGAATGGGAAGTGCTTAGGGAGTTGGAGCTGAACAACCCTGGGAAGGATTGTAGTGGGATGCCGGCGGTGAAATTGGGACCCCAAGAGGTGTCATGAGTTTGGGGAGGAAGAGGCCAGTAGTCCAAGGAATTGAGAGTTGGATCCAGGGGAGGGACTAAGCAGATTGGCAAAAGAGTGTTCTGCCTCTGTGACACCAGACATACCCTGGCACCACCTCCTCTGGTAAATTGGATGCCGAATTGGCACCAATTCCCACCTCCATGGAAACAGAGGTGTTAGTGTGAGCGCAAACAAACTTTGCAAGCCTAAGCTACTTGAAGGAGTATCTGCTTGCTTGCCTTCTTCAAAAGGAAGGTGCAGGTGACATGTTGCTTGTTGGAACAATGCTTTAGATTGTGATTAGCTATGTATCTATATCTCTTCGCCACCTGCTGCACTTTGTAACCTGTGCCTTGCCTGTGTCCCAAACTGATGCATGCATTTGATACTTTGGCAGAAACTGTGCTGTGAGTTCAAGATCTTCATCTGCCAGTGAGGACCAGGACATTAGCATGCAAATTATATGATGGGCTATTTTAAGTACTTCAAAATCAGCTGGTTCAACTGTACACTAGGGCATAGATTTGTCCATGTGTCTTACTTTATAGAGAAGAGTCCTCTCTTTGAAGGGCTGGCTTGAAGTTAAAAAACCATAAGAAGGGGCAACAGGGACCTGGGCAGCAGACTGAAAAGGCACTTGGGTCATCTACTTATGGGAGCTGTTTTGCATTTCTATTTAAATGCTATTAATAATTTCTAAGTATGTATATGCAGATTTTATGCAAACCTGTATCATCTATTCATCTTTTTTGATCGAAAAACATTCTTTTTATTATGCATAAGTGGCCACTCTAATTGCTGCGGACAGGCAAAAGCAGGACAGGCAAGAACAGAAAGCAAATGCTTTCTGTGAGCAAATGCAGTTAATTATACTTAGAATTTGATTTCGGTTGGTAATGAAGGGTGGGTCTAAGCAAGAGCTTTTCTTTCTTTCTTTTTAAATCTGCTTTTCTACAGTGAGATATATTATTTCCAATATATAGAATACAAGTGCCCAGCCAAGCATTACAAATCTGTTTTTCAATCTCTAAACGTGCTTCAAAATACTATAGTAATAAAACTGGATTGACACCAGACTAGTAGTTCATATTAAGTTGATTAAAAACCTCACTTTAGACTTCCCATTAAGCAATGAGAGGAAAATTCATTTTAAGCTAAAAGAATAGATGTGTGTGTCCTCTGCACAAATAGCACCATCACATTTATGGTTATATCACTTATCCAGTGAAGCTGTCCCATTTGTGCAACAAAAATACCCCCCTCTCTCATTCCCCTGCTTGCTCCCCAAATTTATTTTGGGGTTCCCTCAACCCTCTGGAGAAGATTGGGAGTCACATGGGACCCATGGGGAGAGGAGAAGGAGGGGAAGTTCTATTGCCCAAGCAGAAGCCCTGGTGTGAAGGCGACAACTTTGTTGGAGACAATCTTTAATGCTTCGTAAAGAAAACCATTGATCCATTGATGTGTGTGTGTGTTTAGAAATCGAGTCACAAATCTAGCTGCCTCCAAGAATAACACGGTGTTAAGTGCTTTCAGTGTTCTGAACATTTTGATAAATTGTACAAGGCAGACTTGAAAAGTGCTAATATTTGGAGTGCAGGAATGGTTAACTTTCTACAAGTTCCAACTAGATGATGTACAAGTTTATGCTATTGGGCTGACATTTCATTTTCACACTGAGGCAAATATATGAGCCTTCAAACAAACAAACAAACATCTCAAAGAATCATTACAACAAAAAATAGCTTAGCTGAATCAGTCCTGTTAAAATGTCTGGAGTGAATTTTGCAGCAAAGGCAATGTACATGTTACATGAAAGAGAGGTAATTTCAGACATGACTGGAAAGAACATAGAAAGCTGTTTTAAGAACATAAGACAAACACTGCTGGATCAGTCCAAAGGCTCAGCATCCTGTTCTCACAGTGGCCAACCAGATGCTGAACTTCGGCTTACATGTGCTCCTTTTTTGTGACTAATTGGAAGACGGAAGTGAAATGGCAGACTTTTAGCAGTAACCAAAGTAAATTGTCATACCTGATCTGAGGGAGAACAGCATTTATTTGCCATCTTCATCTGCAAAAAAGAAGAAGAGATATAGCTGCCATTTCATATTAAATCAGATTGTTGTATCTTACATGTTTTGTACATAACTAGAGTTTGACTGTAGAGTGCCATCTGCATTGCAAACTAGAATGCAAACATACTATATTCACATTAGAGACAGAAAATGAAAACAACAACAACAACTCTATGGCTTTGTGCATTATATCCTCATGGGGGTAGGGGTGGGGGAGATTGAAGGTACTGTTTATTCTTTAATTCACTTAAATCACAGATTCCTCAGTTCAGCAAATCATTTGTATAAGGTATTCATAGGTGGGTTTTTTAAAATCACTTTCATCTGGTTGTTCATTTATTTTTACAGTGGTACCTCGACAACCGAATGATTCGACTTCCAAAGGTTTCGACTTCCGAAGTCAACAACCCCGGAAGTCTTTTCGCCGCGTGTGCGTTCTGTGCCTGCACAAAGTGGCGCACGTGGTCGGCGCATGCACAGAAGCGCAAAATCACACTTTGTGCATGCGCAGAAGTGGCACTTCGACAACCGAAGACTTCGACTTACGAAGACGGCTGCGGAACGGATCGTCTTCGTAAGTCGAGATACCACTGTACTTTATTACTCATGCATAGCTGCCAAGTTTTCCCTTTTCTCGCGAGGAAGCCTATTCAGCATAAGGGAAAATCCCTTAAAAAAAGGGATAACTTGGCAGCTATGCTCATGCTCAACTGTGGAAAGATACAATATAACTGTATACCAGAGGTCAGCAAACTTTTTCAGCAGGGGGCCGGTCCACTGTCCCTCAGACCTGGGGGGGGGACTATATTTTTTTTTGGGGGGGTAGTGAACGAATTCCTATGCCTCGCAAATAACCCAGAGGTGTATTTTAAATAAAAGCACACAATCTACTCATGTAAAAACACACTGATTCCCGGACCATCCGCGGGCAGGATTTAGAAGGCGATTGGGCCGGATTCGGCCCCCGGGCCTTAGTTTGCCTACCCATGCTGTATACTGTATAAATAATCAGTATCTCTTCTTTTTAAGCAGTACTGTAACTAAAATTCTTAGAGAAATCTGCAGCAAGCATAACCCTTTGGACACTTCTGTGAGCAAGGGAAAAAACCCTCTTGATTTCAGTGATGTGGAACATTAAACACACTTTGCATCAGATCCTTACAACTTTTCTGTCTTCAGGAGTCCCTCTCAAAACCTGTATTATGTGGACCACTGGAGAATTATACTGCTAAATATGAATAATCACTTACATTAAAATGCTTGCACAGCTTTTTATATATTTATTGCATTTTAAATATTTATACAACACTTTTCTATTAAAATAGCCACAGCAGTCTACAATTAAGCAATCACATAAAACAATGTAATATAAACAACAGTACTCTAACAAGAGAAGCAGTCTAAAATGCAGTACAATTCCAGAGTAATAAAAGCAGCCGTTGCTGATCACCCAGTTAGTTAAAAGTCTTGCATGTTGAGGCGTATGCAGAAAAGAATCTCAGAGCACCTGAACTGGCAGGTAAAATCCAAAACTGCCCCCTTCTGCATCCAAAAGGGCATCCTCCATTCACAGAAGGGCTGTTTTATACATGTAGTTGCATGTAAAAAAAGATTTGCTGCTGTACAACCATGAGAACATCTACAGAATCTACCTATTACTAGGGTGGCTTGAGGAATTCATTTTTATTTGCAAATTCCAATATGAACTAACCTGTACTAATGTGCGGATCTGAATGTAATTGGCCTTTGCATTTAGCACTTTTTCAAATTTAGTAATGCAGTACTTGGTTATTTTTATTATTATTATTTTGCTAAAATGCATATTAAAACAAGTATTTTAGGATAAAATGAATTTAAAAATGCAGATTTTCTGAGAAAACACCTGTTTAAATAAAAAAAATCCTGTTGCTTTAAAAAAATATTGCATATAATGCAAAAACTGATAGAACGGACTTATGAATGAAAACTTGTAAGACTGATATGGACAGGAGATAGACTGATTCATCTTACAGTCAGAGTTCCAAGAATACCTTTTGTTTCAGAAGTGGTGTAACTGATGCACATTAACCTTTTGACGGAGTACAGACACTCAGTTCATCACAGGGACACTGCAGAGCAGCCATTACAATGAATATCCCCATGAACACATGATACCTATCCTATGAGCTTTGCGGGGTGTTAATACTGAGTCTGGGTGGTCTACTGCAGATTGTGATATATTTTACTGTATTTTAATGTGATGCTGTTATATTGCCCTGGTACTGTTGAAGAGGGGCAGTATAGAAACCTTGATAAATAATGTTTACTCAGCAGTAAGTCCCTGTGAGACTGATTTCCAGGGAGATCTACATAGGATAGCAGTGTGTGAATCCCGCAGCAACTTTCTGTATGGTATGCCACTAATTCATTCTCAAACATTTTACGAGTAAGGGATGTTATTGGCAGCAACATGAAGTGGTATGCAATGGCGAGGCTATGTGCTGGAATACACATATATACACATGAAGAAAGTGACCCCTTTATCTCTTTAAGCAAGCCACTCCTGGCTTTTTCACATCAATTTTGTATTCTCGTGTAGAGAAAAATATGAATTCCATAAATGGATGGTGATTGTTCATCCAGCTTCCCCCTCTGCTGGGCAGCAGAAACTGAATGATGATGATGATGATTTCACTATATGACTAAGGCCTAAAATACAATTTATTTTAAAAGACTTTAAATTAGCCATGGGGAACAATTGGATCAGGGCAGCAGCATTCGGGAAGGAAGATCTAAACCAGGCATCCCCAAACTGCGGCCCTCCAGATGTTTTGGCCTACAACTCCCATGATCCCTAGCTAACAGGACCAGTGGTCAGGGATGATGGGAATTGTAGTCCAAAACATCTGGAGGGCCGAAGTTTGGGGATGCCTGATCTAAACCTTTCCAACTGCACCTTTCCCCTGATCAAAATCTACCCTGCCAGAAGTTATTGTTAACACTGTTTGAATTAATATTGCATCTGCCCCTTTTCACCAGTGTGGGATAATAGCTTGGGTAATTGTAGCAAGGGGAAAGTGTTTAGCACTCTCTCAGCACTGCTGATCCCAAACCACAATGACTGCAATGACATTATTATTATTATTATTATTATTATTATTATTATTATTATTATTACTACTACTACTACGACTACTACGACTACTACTACTACACAATCATTGATCTCCTGTGTCATGTATAGTATGGCATTAATTTTACCAGAATTCAAGAACTTTTCAACCAATTTATAACCAACATCACATACATTAGGAGATAATGTTCTACAAATTATCCTCATTCGCACAGGCCAGTGACTGCAGATCTATATCACTGTATTTTAATGGTTATTTAAGGTCAGTGTTTCAGATTCTTGTGAGGAACTTAGAAAGTCATGGCGACATTTTTAAAAAACAAAACAAAATGCAATTTATATATTATTTATAATATATATATAAACTCAGTCTTTGGTTTGGAACTGCTTACTTGGAAATAAAAAATCCTATCAGCAGTGGAGAATACTACCACAATATGCACAAATTAGAGAATTACCTTGCCAAATACAAATACAATTGCTCCCTACAGCATAGAGACTCTGTAACAATCTACACCATTTTTCTGGTGCTTGGCACCCTCTCCTGCCTTTCATCTTTTTCTAATAGTAGCATATTGTGTTCAGGAGAAATCTTAATGTATTGCATTTTATTTCAGAAACACGTGAAAACAAATTATAAACAATATGGTGATTGTGCATGGAAAAGCTTAGATAAAAGAGATGCATAAAGAGCTTTCACAAACAGTTGTCTAAAAGAGCCTTCATAAAAGGTGAACGTTATTCTGCATGGGTCATTCACATTACTTCAGAATATCATCTAGAGGAGTACCCTCTGAAATTCCATTAGACAAGCTGGTTGTATATAACATAAGCTATATTTGCTATGAAAACTGTGGCTTACTTGACCTATATTTGCAATCTCCTGTACTTGTACTTTTCATGTTGTGAATGAACACATTTGGATACAAATGGAGGGCACAGACATTAGGACAAGTTGTACATGTCTATGCACTATGTTATCTATTTTCTGATTGTGTGGACAGTGCTGAAATACATACAGCTTATAGGCTATCTGCCTCCATGCATTCATTGTACATTACTTTCAGTCATCAGCACAGAGGTTACACCTTTATAGAAATGAGAGTTTAAAACACTTACTAAAAGATTTCCATGTTGAGTGTCTGAGAACTATTGCAATGCCTAAGGAGCTGCACAATAAATTAGGAAACCCTCATCTTAGCAATAAGCAAATGAGCTCCTTAAGGTAAGGTAAAGGTAAAGGACCCCTGGATAGTTAAGTCCAGTCAAAGGCGACTATGGGGTTGCGGCGCTCGACCCGCTTTCAGGCTGAGGGAGCTTGTGTTTGTCCACAGACAACTTTCCAGCCAGCATGACTAAACCGCTTCTGGCAGAACGGAACACCGTGGCGGAAACCAGAGCGCACAGAAACGCCGTTTACTTTCCCACCTTTTTATCTACTTGCACTGGCGTGCTTCGAACTGATAGGTTGGCAGGAGCTGGGACACAACAATGGGAGCTCACCCCCCTCTTCTCACTCCAGTTACTGAATCTTCCAATTGGCAAGCCCAAGAGCATTAGTGGTTTAGACCACAGCACCACCTGCACCTCAGATGGTCTTAAACAAGCCATTTGCTGTCATGCTCACTGTCTCCACCCTACAGCTAAAATATGGGAATAGTAGTAGTAGGGAATCAAATTCAGTGCTACATGAGCAGGATTGCCCCTTCTTCTCTTCCCCTTGTAATCCCACAATCCTCTGGAACAGATTCAACTGGGCGAGCAGAAGTCTGTTCTGTTTGAGATTGCCCTGGAAACAACCATTCTGAGCAGTCTAAAGCTCTTTATTGTTAAAGCCACTAGAACTCTTCTTGATTTTTTTTAAAAAAATAGATATTGCTATTCCTAGTCCTTACGTTTACTTGGTTGTTCTGTGGCCACAAATTTATCATTCCCAAGACGGCTGGCATGCAAAGTTACAGTCAATACAATGACCTCAGACAAGCTTGGAAGCAGTAGTCCCTTTATGAATAGCAAACTTAACTAGAATATGTGGTTTTCCTATCTGTCTAACTGTAGAGTGATTCCCCTGGAGGAAGAACTTTTTAGTTCAAAAACAGGTTTGGATTCAACTTGGTGCAGCTTTTAAAAACACCTTTCCCACCTATTGATTTTATCTTCTGCATTTTTGCTACATTAGTGGCATGCCCCCCTCCCATTTCTGCTGCAGACTTTATCCTTAAAAAAACAAAAACAAAGATGGCTGGATGTTTTTTAGATACAAAGAGGCAACACCAGGTGGTGTTTCAAGTTCACAAAGGCCCAGTGGAAATAAAATGAGCTAATGTTCAGTATGTTGGAAAGATAAAACTTTTTGAATGGGGACAACCTCCGCCTTCAACATATGCTAAAAGTATATTTTTAGAAATCTCTCCCCCCCCTTCTTCTCACTCCAGTTACTGAATTATTTATGTAGATATGTAAATAATTGATGAGCACGGAAACCAAAGCACCTTCTTAAAAAGATTACGGCAGCAGCCCTGAAAGTGCTCACCTGGCACAAAGCCTCATTGAAAATTTCAGGGACTTGTTTTTGTGCAAACATGTTTAGGATCAGACTGCAATTCATCTAATCATGAAAAATAAGTGCAATTTGATGACACTCTTCCTAAAACAGAAAGCCAAGCTGCTGGGTGTGTGTAACAACAAATTAAGATAAATTTACAATTGTTGCTAGTTATAAAGAAATATTTGGGTTGCTTTTGGCCCTTTAAGCTCACTGGCACACGACAATGATAAATACTCTTCATCTCACTGTTGCTATTCATATAAGTGGTATTAAGAGGTGAAAGCTCCAGGATAGGCTTGTAAAAAACAACAACCCCAGAGTTTCGATGGAGAGGCTGTGCAGCCTCCAGAAAGTGCTATTGCAGCTTCAGCCTTCAGAGGATGGGTTGTGTGTCTGGCTCTGGGAAGCTTCCCAGCCTTCAGAAGCTTAGCTGAAGCTTAGCTAACCTCCCTTTATATACCCTGGGTAACCCTTCTCCCTGGCTCATATGACTTTAGGGTGGAGCTGAGAAAAGGGGGCAGAGTTGCTTTTTCATGTTTGTTTATAAACCAGCCTGTCCCTTTGGAGCAAGAGGGAGGGGAACCTCCAATAACATGGTCCATACTTCACCCTCCAGGCCTCCCCATTTGGCCTGTGGGGCTGTTTTGGGGAAGCCACTGCTACCTGCCCTATGCCTGATGGCATACATGACACCAGGGGTGCTGCTTCTTCCCAGCGCTACTCTTATGCTGCTGAGTAATGTTGTTGGGAAAGGGGTTTCGAACAGCCCCACGCTGTGCTTTTAAGTCCCAACAATTGGAGTGTCAAAGTGCAGCATCACCTGATGTCACTGTGATGTCAGGTGAATTTTGGCCCACCCCTGCTTTAGAGCTTACTGCAGGATTCACAGGTTTTCAAGTGGAATCTGCTCCTTTCAGAACGGTCTCAGAAACACAATGTTGATATGCAGGGCATTGAAAGATTCCACTCTGTCCCACGAGCAACTTCCAGCACAAAAACAACAACAAACAATGAACAGCAACAAAACCCACACCAAACTGGTGGATATTCAGCTCTGGAATGTATGGATTTCCCCCATTCATTTCAATGAGCACAGCAAAGCCACTCATTGGTTCTGGAATGCAAACAATAAGTTGCTGCCTCTACTGAAATGAAGAAGTTTGTTTGGAACTCTTGTATCTGTAAAAGAGGGGAAAGCCTCAGCTTTATTATGACCCAATAATTTGTAGTGGAACTAAAACCGAAGGCTGTTTCATACTTGCCTATTTTAGCATGGGTCTGCACCATATTGCATACGTGCAATGTTTCCTCCCCTGTTCAAGCTTACCCACGCATGCATTTTTAACTATACCATATGTATACGCAGTGGAGTGAATCTTACTTGGAAAGAGGAAGAAGGGAGGAACATTTCACCATCAGTGGCAGCAGAATTTGGCAGGCAGCAGGAAGGCACCATATGCCTTTGTCCCACTTACTACACATGCTTAAATTCAACTTTACAAGACAGTCACAGAAATATTCCCTCTGGAACCACATTCTGTTAGCCATTCTGCAACATGCAGCTGTAGAGTCTCAGAGCTAAACCAACTGCTCCAACAGATTCTTTGGGCATTAATCACACACTTTCTCTCTGTATGTACATATGAAATAAACAGCATGCATAAATACTCCCCCCCACCCCCCCACCCGAAAAAACCCACAGCATCAAACATTTAAGGCATTGGGTACCAAACTGCTGAATCAATAAAGTTAGCAAAAAGACAGCCTACCAGACAAGGGGTGGGGGGAGAGTGATAGACTGTGTGTGTGTTTCTGGAAACCGTAATATGGGATTGTGATATAGCCACATTCTTGATTGGCTTAACATCTACTAAAAAGAATTCAGTAAAGGGGCAAACAAATGGAGAGAAAGAGGGCAGTACAAGTCACTGGCTACGAGCTCATCCAGGCCACCAGGATCCTGCTGAGGCTCCCTTGGCATCTCCCTCTTGCCTGGTGGACTCAAGTAGCTGCCCTGCCTCCTCTGCCACCATGTCGGCCAAGGAGCAGCTGAAGAAGCTGGAACAACTTCTGGTGGATGGGCTGCAGGACAGCAAGAAAGTCCTAAGTGTGGAAGTGCTGCTGTACCTCCGGGCCAGCCTCTGCACCAAGTGCAGCCACAAATTGCCAACCAGGAGGGACAGGCTCATCTTGGACTTCAAGTGGGAAATGGACATCCTGATTATCGAGACTGGTGTGTGTAACTTCCTCATCAGTGGTGACTGGGCAGGCTACCCAGAGTTAGCATCCATCTTACCACTGGCAGTAGGCCCAAGAGCCCCACTATGGCCCACTACCATAGGACTCCAGTTGGCACAACATCTGGCTGAGCTGGCTTAACATTGGGCGTTATGTGTATTTTATTGAACTGAAAAGAGTAAAAGATGATGAGTCATAGGAGCGTGGAGATTGTGTGCATGACCTTAACAGTGCTTAGCTTTTTTTCTATTTAGTTACTATTTAGTTAATGTTTTAAATATTGTTCTTTATATTGCGAATGCCGTATAGATTTGTTAATTATATAATATGGCTTTTGCTCGTATTAATTATATAATATGAACATTGTGATGTTTAGCTTATTTTTTAGTCACTGTTTTTAATAGTGTTCTAAAGATTGTAATTGTCCTATTCATGATTTGTTAGTTTTTTATATGATTTATGCTGTATTTGTGGTGTTCCATTATGTTATGTTGTTATGTGTTGTGTTGTGTTATTGTTATTGTTTGCAAGCTGCTTTGAGAGTCATTTGAATGAAAAGTAGCGGGGAAACCCTATCCAATCAATCAATCAATCAATCAATCAATCATATCTAAACCCAGGTGGTGAGTCCAGAAGGTGAGAAACATGGAACTTTGTTTCGCATTATACAGTGAATTAAATCCTCCCCTATCAGTAGTCACTACAACGACATATCACAAGATGCACTGTGGACCATGTCACGTCCTTGCACAAATGTTAGTAGCAAATTGCACACACAGAAAAACCCTTGCCATGTGTGTGGATGCACCATGAAACTCAGCAGATGTTAGCAATACCTGGAATAGTCTTTTCTTTTTAAAATAATCATTTTTATTAACTTTCCAATAAAAACAGCCAATTAACATATCCATAATCATAATCCAATTAAAAACAATGAACCAAATTACAGTCCAAATTATTAATTATTGATTGTTCCGGGCTTCCCATAGTCTGGACCTCTTGAAGTATATCTCCAATATCTTCGTTCCTGCCTTCTTTTTGTTGTTCTCATATTTTCTACTTTCCGATTTTAACGCTTTAAAGTTCTCCGTCCCTGGCTATGTGATTCTCAATCATGTCAGAAATCATATATCCTTTCATCCATCGAATGCGGCTTTATTTGTAAATATGTATTTTTCCAACTGTCTATTTGCCAACACAGCTTTTCCTGATTCCAATCTTCCAATCCAGGCTGTTGTCCAAGTCTATTGTTTAGAGTTTAATCACGCAGCACCTCCCATGTTGTTAAGTTATTCCAATCCGGGTTGTTATTCAAGCCTGTCGTTTGATGTTAAGCATACTGTCCGCAATACTGAAATGTAAATGAACTGTATTCCACAGATATAAGTCATTTAGCGATCGATCAGCTTTCGGAGACCACACAATCCCCCCTTCTGGGCCCTAGAAGGGGGGCTGCTAGACATCCATTTAGCCTTCCCTCTCGCTCATAATGAAGAAATTCTGCAAACAGATGCACTGTATGTTATCCCAAATAATTATGTCAAGTCACTACAAAGTCAGCCAGCAAGCATCTCCCACTTCCCTCAAAAAAGGAATGAGCTCTCATTTTTCTGTGCTGCATCATATTAACAAGCACCATCTTGTTTCTTCTTTTATCTTTATCAAGTCTTTCTTCTTTTATCTTTATCAAGTCTTTCAAGTCTAAGCAAAGTTGCGCAATTGAATACTCAATTATACTCTATACTTTTTTTAAAAAAATAGGTTTCTTAATGAGGCTTGGCGTAGAAAAACAATTGTAGGTATTGAGAAGAATAAAAGAACGTACCGATCTCCTCCATAATCCAAACACCATGATGAGAATCTCTTTGAAGTCTGAGCTTAAATACCAGGGACACTGCAATTCTGCAGGTTTTTTCTCAGTCTTCTTCAGTCTAGACCAGGCACCCCCAAACTGTGGCCCTCCAGATGTTTTGGCCTACAACTCCCATGATCCCTAGCTAAGAGGACCAGTGGTCAGGGATGATGGGCATTGTAGTCCAAAACATCTGGAGGGCCGAAGTTTGGGGATGCCTGGTCTAGACTATGTCTGTTTATTGTCCAAATCTAATTATTTTATCAAACAGATATTTCCGGCTATGAGAGTGGCTTCAGAGAGTGCCAGAGTACCATGCTCTGGGACCCAGTGTCCTGCCCCTTGCACCTTGATGCAAGCTGACAATCTCGGACAATCTGCGGGTCTATGAGACAGTCCTCCCCCACCCTGGGGAGACTGCCAGGGCTAATTACCCCCATATCATCCCTGAATTACTGGCATGGCTGAGATCTGATTGTATGGGAGTCAGCCATTTCTCACCGCCGGGAACAGGAAGCTGGAATAGTCTTTTCTTTATAAGTCTTTCTGCTTACTGTTTGGGAGAGAAAATCAAATAAACTAAGTTGATATTTGTAGCAGATTCTGTGAAACCAGAAGGTGAAAATCAAAATCTATATAGAGCTGTGTGAAGTCAATGCAATAATCTTTTAGGGCACTTGCTAAGATCACATGAGAATGAAAGAGTATCAAGTTAAAGCTCATAAAACATTTGGTTAGATCCAGACTTTACTCCTGCTCAGATCAGAAAGGGAAGTCCCTTATGCTCCTTCTCCGCTACTCCTGTCACGTTAGTGCAACATTATTTCAGAGCATCGGGGGACCTTCTGGAACAGTGTGAACAGTGGAATGGGGGCTTCAGGGGAAAGAGAATCTCCAAATGGAATGGCAGGGTTGGAAGGTACTGTAAGAGTCATATAGTCCAAACCCCTGCAATGCAATAATCTCAACTAGATCATGCATGGCAGATGACCATCCAACCTCTGCTTATTAACCTCGAATGAAAGAGAGTCCACCATTTCTCACGGGAGTCTGTTTCATTGCCAAACAGCTTTTACCATCAGAAAGTTCTTTCTGATCTTTAGTTAGAATCTCCTTTCTTGTAACTTGAAGCCACTGTTTCAGGTTCTAACCTCTTGAGCAGGAGAAAACAAGCTTGCTCCATCTTCCATGTCACAGCCTTTTAGATATTTGAATATGGCTTTCATATTTCCTTTCAGCCTCCTCTTATCCAGGCTAAACATACCCAACTCCCTCATCCATTCCTCATAAGGCTTGGTTCCCTTGATCATCTTGGTTGTCCTGCTCTGAACATGTTCTAGCTTGTCAATATCCTTCTTACATTGCGGTGCCCAGAACAGAACACAGTACATTAGGTGTGGTCTGACCCTTTATCTATCAGTAAAGTCTGGCTCTAAGGGGATAACTCTGCCAGATAAAAAGCCTTCTGAGGATGGAAGGAGCCTTTCTATCCATGGAAGGCAAAGTCTGGATTCAATCCATAGATTCTCAGAAAAATAGTGGTTTTGCACCTTTACCCGCAAAAGCAATGTTTTCAACTGAAGGAGGAGACCTGAGGTCAGCAGAGGCTGTGGTTTTGAAACCTCTATAGTGATTGGGTGTGACTTCTGTTTATTGATATGAATGCATCTACAGCTATGTAGACATTCCAGTTAATCAGATATTTTTAAAGCTGTCGACGCAGCAGTCCTTAGGGACAGGTGGGCTGTGGGTTGTTTGTGGGAAAGGGTTAAGCAGACGAAGACCACACTCTCACAGTGCTAGATGATGTCTATGAATGCCATAGTACATGCTAAATTAGCCACACTTCTAATTTGCGAGGCGGTGGGGTGGGGGGTAAGGGGAAGCAACCATGAAGTATGCTCCCAATTTGGATAAGGGACCTACGTTAGATTTCTGCTGAAAATTATCCCCTCTCTGACTACTTTTTCTGTTTTTGCTTTTCTTTTTTGTTTCTAGAGGTGTGTCCATAGTGGGGAAGGAACAGGTAAAGAACCTGGCTTACCACCAGGACATTGGCATGGTATCTTGATCTAGATTGGGAACACATACCAGAAAAAAAAATAGTCCCCTGGTTGTTGTTTATTCTTCAAAATAAAAGTGGCCAATTTAAGCATTTCCATTTTTTAAAAAAGGTTTTGAATAATGAAATGCTGTATGTTCTTTTGGGACCTGAATATGAATGCTCATGAAAGTATCAGTGAGCAAGCTAAGTACATGAGAGAGTATGAGGACAGCGGTTACAAAAATATACATCCATAAATATACAAGCGTCTCAACTTGTTATTTAAACAATATTCATGTGAGAAGTGAAAACAGCAGCTCCCAGGACTAATGGCACTGCAAAGCTTAAGACAGGCCCTTACTGATATACTCTGTGACCCGCCCCTCCTGGAATGTAAAAGGCTGTTATTTTCTCATTCTCCCTGTTGTAAAATGTGACAGATCACAATGAATGTTTGGAGAGTTTGCAAGGCATCATCTAATTTGACAAGGTGTGCCTTTTCTCTCCCCCTCTCCTTCCTGAAATCAATGTCTTTTTAAACACATAACAATTATTACGCTGATCTCTGGCAGGTGGAAAAAGTCATTCTGAATCGCTAAGGAAAAAAACAAACAAAACCCAAACAACAAAAAAACAGGGGTGGGGTGAAATATCTAGGAAGCAACATACATTTTGTAGTGTCAAATCATTGATGTTAGTTGATAATGCTCTCAGCCAGTCAACACTCTCCTGGGTTGAACAATACTGAAGTATCCCAGTGCTAACTCCATCGAGTGCCAGTACTTCAAATGCATTAGATCTGCAGCAAGAAGAAATATATATACACACCATCAAGGATGCTATACCAGCCATTAGTCCTTACTTCTTATGGTCAGTGCCGGATTTATGTATAAGCTAAACAAGCTATAGCTTAGAGCTCCCCTCTCTTGGGGGCCTCCAAAAAATTTAAAGTAAAAAAAACCAACAACACTGGATGTACATTTCCAAAATATAAGATAAAAAAGAAATAAAATAAAACCTACATACAGCAACAGTGTTTTGTGTTGTGTAGACTCCTATTTGTTATGTGCAAATGGCTTTAGATACCTATTAGGTTCATAAATTACCATATAGCATATATTCAACAAAAAAACAGCAACAATTTGTTGTTGACAAAGGACAGCTGGACATATAAAGGACCCCATTACCTTCTGAAGCTTAGGGCCTCATCAAACCTAAATCCAGCCCAGCTTATGGTGTCTCTGCAAATTAGTTCTCATGTACTATAACTGGTGAGTGGGGTGGGGTGGGGGGTAGGGATGAAGATATCATAACAGCAGAACTACAGTGCAAGGAAGAGAGATAGGTACAGGATTTGAGCATTATTATTATTATTATTATTATTATTATTATTATTATTATTATTATGTCTTTCAATTTTCAAACTAAATCTACACAGACAGATAACTCAGAGCTGCATCACATCAACTGTAGTGCAACGTGAAGATGAGCCGGAGGATCATGTGATATAATTTAGCATGGTAGTTGAGAGCAGCATTTGCAGGTTCAGATCTCAGCTCCACGACACACTCCCCTTGGTGGCCTGGGCTTTGCCAAGCTGCTGTCTTACAGCCTCACCTGTAATATGGGGATGAAAGTAACAGTTTATCCTTACATGGCAAATAAAAGGGCCATGTATAATATACAGGTAGGTTACTTAAGGAAACCCTTAGACTGATTATGATTACCATATGAAAGAATCAATCTGTTTGGATTACCGAACACACACCTGCGTAACCAGATCATGTGTGCGGAAAGGTTTGCAAAAGTGGGCTGAATGGTAAATGAAGATTGAGGGGCAAGCTGTTCAGAGCAGTGTTGGCAAGAAAAATGTACTTCCAGAAATAGCTTAAAAAGCAGATGAAGCAGAGAAACTGCACGGCCTCCAGCTCAAGCGCAAGTCAGCTCCCGTACCCATGGTTCACATTCTATCTGATACGGTCATGTCAAACTGTGTGATACATGATCGGGGTGAAGGGCAAGCCGGTGTATGAATCACATGCTTGGGGGATCTTGAGCTATTGTGCATGGAGAACCAAGGCTACAATCTTGTGCTTTTAAAGTAAGAGGAAATAATATAATTATAATTAGTCTCTTGCAATTTGGAGAAACTTTTGCATGTATACACATGCCCGTGCAAATTTTTCTATGTTTCATGAGTAAGTATGGCACTATTCATATGTAAACTGACTAGCCATTATGCATGGGATTCAGGCATGCAGATAGCTTGGATAAATGAAAGCCTTCAGCAGGTAATTGTTCTTTCATAAAAAAATTCCTTCAGTAGCACCTTAAAGACCAACTAAGTTTTTATTTTGGTATGAGCTTTCGTGTGCATGCACACTTCTTCAGATACCTGCATGCACACAAAAGCTCACACCAAAATAAAAACTTAGTTGGTCTTTAAGGTGCTACTGAAGGATTTTTTTTTATTTTACTTCGACCCAGACCAACACGGCTACCTACCTGTAACCTGTTCTTTCATAATTTAACTATAAAGAGTAGGAGACCTACTGTTTTAAGTGAAGTACATTAGTACAGTTCACGCCACAGGGTACCTTTGGGGCATGGAATCAGAATTTATCTGAACTGACAATAAAATGGCTGGGCAGCCTGGTAATTCTGAATTGGATCTGGGCCTGGCTAGTCATTTTATGGGTCAGGAAATACCAAGAGAAAGGTGTTATATATTAATACTGAAATCAGTGACCTATCAAGCTGGTTTTAAAGCCATCATTAAGATAAATGCAGCATGCCAACAAGGAATTAAATAAATTGCATTAGGGTGAGTTACTATGCAAGACTTCTCCTTCCACATATTCCTAGTGTGCTAAGGAAAATGCCATGGAAAAAGTTAGACTACATCAGTAATCACAATGATAATTCCAAAAGGGACACTGGGCATCTTCACAATTCACTCACTGATACCATTAATTAAAATGAAATAAGGATTTCTATATTTTTGTTATGGCTCTATGTGAGCTTTAAAATAATTAACATTTGGGTCAATCATCTGATCCGAGGCCTGATTCTCAAGGGTTTGTTCTTAGCACCATTTCTAGAGTAGAACTGTAAGCTTATAGAACCCAAGTCCATTTGAATGTGACTTATATTTATACACAGTGGTTACAGTTTGGTTCAGAGCTAGGCTTTAGCACTCTTCACTCTCCATAGGGTATTATTACTGCCCACTACTAGTAAAAAAAAACCCCTCTCTGTTTTATTTTTCATTAGTGGTCAGTGTGGCATGTGGTCACTGGGCTAGGGGACTAGGCTAGTCCCCTAAATGTTTCCCTGGCACCACTTCCCCAAAGCTCAGGAAGCTTCTGCTCTGATGGGTCCAAGAGCCCTGCCCGGCTTTTGGAAGGAAGCAAGAGGGCTCCAGCTTCCTGTCAGAGCCCTGGCATCTCCCCAAAGCCCAGGAAGCTTCTGCCCAGTTCAGGGAGTGAGGCGTGATGCTCACGTCCCCCTCCCCCATTGCTTCTGCAAGCTGATGCTTCTAGCCCTAACTGTTCCCCTACGAAAATGTCACCGCACACCACTGTTAGTGGCAGTATATAGCATTGGCCCTTACCTGCTGAAGGATCTAGGAGTCTTGGTAGACCACAAACTTAACATGAGTCAGCAGTGTGATGCAGCAGCTAAAAAAGCCAATGCAGTTCTGGGCTGCATCAATAGGAGTATAGCATCTAGATCAAGGGAAGTAATAGTACCACTGTATTCTGCTCTGGTCAGACCTCACCTGGAGTACTGTGTCCAGTTCTGGGCACCACAGTTCAAGAAGGATGCTGACAAGCTGGAACGTGTCCAGAAGAGGGCAATCAAAATGGTCAAAGGCCTGGAAACTATGCCTTATGAGGAACGGCTTAGGGAGCTGGGTATGTTTAGCCTGGAGAAGAGAAGGTTAAGGGGTGATATGATAGCCATGTTCAAATATATGAAAGGATGTCATATGGAGGAGGGAGAAAGGTTGTTTTCTGCTGCAGAGAAGCGGACACAGAGCAATGGATTCAAACTTCAAGAAAGGAGATTCCACCTAAACATTAGGAAGAACTTCCTGACAGTAAGAGCTGTTCGGCAGTGGAATTTGCTACCAAGGAGTGTGGTGGAGTCTCCTTCTTTGGAGGTCTTTAAGCAGAGGCTTGACAGGCATATGTCAAGAATGCTTTGATGGTGTTTCCTGCTTGGCCGGGGGTTGGACTGGATGGCCCTTGTGGTCTCTTCCAACTCTATGATTCTATGATTCAATGCTACGATGTTTTTAGCCATATGTTTTTAAAACCTGTGACCAAGGAAAACATTTGTATCAGTTCAATTCCTGTCATGTCGCAAAAATAACCTGGACAAGAATCCTGTAGCAGCAGGGCTTTCGACCCCCAGCCAGAACCCAGTTGGTGGCACCTTTCAGGTGGACGCCACTGTCATTATAAGAGAACAAGGGAGGTGTTCATGGTGAGTTCCAGCACCTCTTTTTCTAGAAAGATAGCACTGGGTAAGCGTAACTTAGTTGAAGAAACAGGTAGATAGCTGTGTTGGTCTGACGCAGTCAAAATAAATTAAAAAATTGTCCAGTAGCACCTTAGAGACCAACTAAGTTTGTTATGGGTATAAGCTTTTGTGTGCATGCACACTTCTTCAGATACTTCTTAGTTTAAGAAAGATTGCATGAGCTGAGCAAGAACTTGAAACAGCTGCATCATGTTGACTGTCAAAGGGAGAATCATTTCCCCTGTTAGTAAAGTGAATGTCCAATGGATCAAAGTGGACTAAAGCAGAAAATATGAGTGATAGTTATATTATTTTGTCTTTAAAAAAATCAAACAAAGCTAATATCTAAATATAGCAAAATAATAATAAGGAAAGGAAAGGAAGAAAAGCAAAAGCAAAAGCAAAAGCAAAAGCAAAAGCAAAAACAAAACAAAAACAAAACCAACACCCAAACAAACACAAAATTTTATATTCTATCTACCTTCTATCTTAATCTTCAATTCACAAAGAGATCTATGTCTTCCCAGCTCCTACCTGAGACAGCTCCCATCCTTCTAAGCCTCACATTCAGGAAAAAAACAACAACTCTATTCTATTTGCCACACATATATCTTCTATCAATGTTCTCTCTGTTTGTATCTTCATATCATCCATATAAGTAATATATTTTAATATTAATAAAAACTATTGGAAACTAAATAAGAAGAAAAACAAAAAGAGAAAAGGAGATTCCTCCACTCTTCCATCTGCCAATTATAATTATGTTATTTCCTATTCTCATTACCATACTCTAAACTTGTGAAAGATCCTGCCAGAGAACTTGAGGACAATTCAAAGATGTTATTTCTAGGAAAAAACTATTACTACCAGCAGCTAAATGCAGCCCATTTTTCGGAGGCAGTACACAATTTAATGCCAGATGTTGGGAAGTTATAGCAAATAGCTATTGCCCTCATGCCCTAGCTTGTAAAGTTTCAAGATGCATCCCAAACAGGATTCTTGATTTGAACCAGCTTGGTTCTTATGGTTTGTTTGGTTTTTTTTTAAAAAAAATCTGATCACAACAGTCATAATGTTCCTTAAAGATACAACCGTATATTGGACCAAAGGACACAAAATAAATTAATCAAATACAAATTATGTCTTTTGCAAAGGGCGTTAGCATCTCCTGTAAAGCAGGAACTGGGCAATTCCAGTAAACAACAAAATTTCGACACTACTGTACATATCTGACTTCTTTCTCAACAAATTATGCTGGAAACTGCTGAATTCTCAAATAGTTTATCATCAGGCCTTGAGTTCTCGACCATGGTTGTAGCCAATATTTAACATTAACTCTAACTCTAGAGTTAGAGTGAAAGTGCTCATTCCGTTACTTTGAGCAAACATGTAAGCAAGCTTGGGTACATGATTTAAATGGTCCATATGCAACTTCAAACAGTAAAATGCCTCCAGGAAATTCAGGGTCAAAGTGGGGAAGCAAGAGATCCAATCAGTGGCGTCACAACGGGGGCGGAGGCGGTGTGCTCCCAGTGGCACGTCTCCAGGGGTGACAAGGTGCTGCTGCAGCCACATGCAGAGGATCCTCTGTTCGCGGCTGCAGCTGCGAGCTGAGGATCCTGCCCCACCCAGCCTCCCTCGCTTGCCATAAGCGGCTCCTGCTTTGCCGCTTTACAGTGAGCCAGGGGGGGTCGGACGGGAGCCGCGGCTCCCCCTACCTCCCTGGTTTGCTGTAAAGCAGCAAAGCACGAGCCGCTTACGGTGAGCCGCCCCACCCCCAGCCTCCCTCCCACCCTGGCTCCCACTTTGTTGCTTTACAGCAACCCAGAGAGGGAGGGTGGGGGGCAGACGGGAGCCATGGCTCCCAAGAGGATGCAGCTTTGCCAGTGCCCCAGCAAAGCGGCGTGGGGGGGGGGATCAAAAAAATTCTGCACTGGGTGCCACCTGCGCTTGCTACGCCTCTGGATCCAATGCTGTGCTATGGCAAAATTTCTTACAAAATTAGGCCAGGCAATACTGATTTGCCTCAGAGCTAATGTTACATTAGCCCAGGTACCAGAATTAGCCAAACACAAATCACAAATTTACAAATTTTGTAATAAGAAGAGCTGTTGAATGATCTTGCAAGAGGACTGTTTACTGCCCAGATACATATCTTAAAATGTCAGGTTTCAGCTTCACGATAACTGGAGAAGTGAACCAGACATCTAAGGTCTTTTAGATGCAGGTCAGTATGAAAAAATTCAGTTTATTCCACAGAAAGAACATGAAAAACAGTACATTAATTGGCAGTTTAGACCTTGGTACTATGAAATTGTTAAGATCAAAACATGCCTTGTATAATTTGTTTCAAAGCCTGCTTTTCAAAATGGTAATTGTTTGTATGTGATCTACCCTAATATCCTTTGCAACAATTATTCTCACTTTGAAGTTAGCTTTCGTTAAGCTACCGTAGCACTTTATTGTCTCAACTGATAGAACATGAAAGGAAAGGGGAAAGGCGTGTAGAAACATACCTGTATTGTTAGAAAAGGAGATAAAAAGGCAAGCTGCTAACATTAAGTTCAGAGTTTTTAGGCTGAGCACTTTCTGCATGATAGAAATAAGCCACCATTGGAAGAGTTATGAAATATTTTGAAAGGCCTGGGAGCCAGATGCAGCAATCCAGTCCGGCCCTTGGTGCTGTCCCTGGGCCATTCTCCCCCTCCAAGCCATTCCCCCTGCTCTGGTCCTGCTCTCTTTACCCTCTTCTAGTGTTATTCCTTGGCTGCGATGCATAGAGGAACTATCATAATGCCTCTTGCTTACATGAATAGGGGTTGGAGATATGTGTGCTCATAGACACTTCTGGTTTTTGTAGAAGCTGCAAAGTAGCCAACTGTACAAAGGAAAGAGGCTCATCTATTGTCCCCCCACCCCCGTTACCGCCTTGTGTTCCCCACCAGGAAGTTCTCAAAAAGCTAATGTGTCCCATACTGTAGACTGAAAAAGATTCCCCTGTGCTGATCAACGCTATGATGCAATGCATTTTCGTATGAACCTCTTGGTAAGTTTCAGTCTGCAATATTTTGCTGGACAAATATTCTATTAAGCATGGACTTGGAAAAGTCGCTTCTGCTGCATCCTTATCAGAAGAAGGCAGATTTACTGAGTTCCCTCTACACTTTGCTTAATGCAAAGCCTATGGCCTTCATTGTACAAGGGTGCGTTCTAGTGAAATCCTCAATATGATGAAACTTCCTTTCTTTTCCTCCCTCCTGCAGCTCCTCTTGTCCCTTCACTGCTCTATAAGGTGCCCCAAGTTTCTGAAGCAGATTGCCAGGATGGATAGGGGGCTGAAAGGGGGAGGGAAGGAAAGTAAGTACCATTGCACATGATGTGCTCAAATCTGCTTAGTGACCTGTTAGAACAGGGGTCCCCAAACTTGCCCAGCATCGGGCTGGTTCCTCCGGCACCGATTGCGCAACGGGCCAGAGGGCAGGGGAACATGCTCCCATACACGCGTGCACTCGCTTTTTCTGGCATGGCACGGTGCTGGAAATGGCTTCTGCGCATGCGCAGACATCATTTCCGGTGCACATCCGGGACGGAACGGCACCAGAAATAGCTTGTGCACGTGCGTATGGGACCGCATTCCCCTGCCCTCCAGCCCGCACAAGCTATTTCTGGTGCCGCGCCGACCTGGAGATGGGCAACCGCACCGTGGCACACCGATAAGACCAGGCAGCAGCGGGAGTTGTTGGGGGCCGCACAATTGGCTCGCGCGGGCCGCATCCGGCCCCCGGGCCTTAGTTTGGAGACCCGTATTAGAACATTTCCTATTCAGCCCAAATACTTGCCATTTGTTTCATTACCCCTAAAGTCATACTTCCCCTAAAACATCTACTTTCTCTGCATGTAATTTGTTGTCCTTGGTGTATTATGTTTGGCGTAGATTATCTTAGCACCTGAACTGCTTTTTGTTTTAAAGGGAGTTGTATCTACTGTGTGAGACATTAAACTTTCTACTTGAATGAGGGTAAAAAAAAAAGCATGAATCAGAATAACAAGCCTACAGCATATTTAGATTACTATTGTATATCGATGCTAAAACACACATCCTGTCAATCCAGATGTAACTACTACCACTACTACTACTACTACTACTACTGATATTAGATCAGTCAGGCATAGTACAGCCAATATGGACCCCATCACTTTCTAGAAATATTAGTTTTTTGATTATTTTTTTAAAAAACCAATAGCGTTCATAGTGGCCAAGCCCAAAGTGTGGCTTACTGGGACCATGTGAATACACTGGCTCCCATAAAGAGGCTGGCATTTGCTTTGTTCCTACCCATTCCTTTCAGTTTAGTACACTGTGGGGCAGCTAAACCAAGGTTTGGCGTAGTGGTCCTCCACACTGTGGTTAAGCTCTCTTCTCCTTAACCAGGATAGCTCAGTTGGTTAGAGCATGGTGCTGATCACGTCAAGGTTGCAGGTTCGATCCCTATGTGGGACAGCTTCATATTCCTGCATTTCAGGCGGTCAAGATGATCCTTAGGGTCCCTTCCAACTCTGATTCTATGTAGCCAATGTTTGTTCTCTGGCTACAGACCATAGTTAAGGGGGAGAAAGGTTAACTATGGTCCCACCTTTGGACAACAAGCTAAGCCAGCCTTAATAGTCATGGCAGTTAGGAATACAGCCAACTAAAAGTATAACACTGCACTTGCACATGGATAAGTGTACAAATTCCTGTGCTTAGTAACAGTACATAATGGATATACTGATTATGGATATTGTTTTATTTCATGCTGATTTCTAGGTAGATCATCGCGAAAATTGCACCTAACTCAAATGCCTTTTTGTTCTGTAGTAAAATAACATGAATAACGACAAAGGAAATTATACCTTTGCTTGGTCACACATTCATTACTTAAGCATAATTGCTGCTATTTATAGTTTCACTTTACTATGCTTCACTTCCTCTCTGGTTTATCGTGTGAGAAAGTCACAAGAGAGAGAGCTGAGGGCTGCAGAATTCATAAATCACACATGCAAGGTCAGTTATCATGGAAGCAGACCTTCAGTGAGATGCAAAGGCTGTGTACAGACAGTCTAGTTAGGGTAATTACGGAGGAACGGGTTGTTAGGAGAGGAGGCAGAGCTGCAGGATACTTCCCTGAACGGGATCTTCCCTGCAGGACATTGGCTTATAGAAAGTCTCCTTCTTCTGTGTTTTTCCCCAGAAGGCATCACTGGGGCAGAAAGTTTCAATGCTTCTCTGACTAGGTGAATTGAGGGAGCATCGAGTTAGCATATCACTCATTAGCAATGCTCCTCCTGTTGCTAGGATAACAGTTCATTTCATTAGCAGTGGGGGCTGCTACCTTGGCTTCTTTCTTGCAGAGATCTTCCCTGAACAGATACCATGGACTTCTGTTTATGCTTTTACAAAACCCCAAAGCTGTGCCTTTTCTTTGCCATACATGGGATTTGGCCATAGAATTCTGCAGAGGGTCCTAAGTGCTTTAAAGTTTCTTTTGTCTTTCTCTGGCATCTCATCATAACGGATACTGCTCAGTTACATTGCAAAAGAAAAGCAGAAACTGCAGAGTATTCCCTTCCTATACCAGAGCAGCTCATTTAAATCAAGGGACAAACACTCAATGGATATCACCTAAAGTTTATATAGATGGTGTAAATATATGTGTGTGGGGTGGGGGTGGGGCGCGCATGTGTAAAGAACAGCATGGAATTAATAATGTGTTCACTTTGAAACTGCACTTGTATCTTCCCATTAGCTGAACAGATGTCCGAGAAACAATACATGCCTCTCAGCAGCATAATGCCTATCAGTGGAAAACAAGTCCTGAAAGTTCAAAAGGATGTTATAATCAATGGTGTCAAAGATACTGACATGTTGTAAGTTTATAGAAAAGATTAAGGTGAACAACAGAGATGGAGGAGCACCCGGGATCAGATAAGGCTATAACCTTACGACAAGCAATCTGTATTGTGTGCAGAAATCTGGAACCTGTCAGGAATATTTGAAGAAAATAAAAGATTATTTAGAATGAGATAGCGAGAATGCCAAAAATAGATCACTATCTCAGGCATCAGAATGAGAAAAATGACTAAGACTAGCAGGGTCATTTTGCATTGCTTGCTCACTGCCTAATGTAGAGAGACAGTGAGGAAAGCTTTATTTGTGGCTGTTTTGTGTGTGCTTTCAGTGTTAAAAGATGGCAAACACAACCTCTCAGTGTAGTGAAGGGGATTTTTTTCCCCCTGCCCACAAGCTATAGGAGAATGCAAATGCCAGGACTACTGTGAATTCCGTGCTCTGTTCCAACAAGCAACGCTGCTGCCGGCCAGGGGTTAGGATTGCATTTTCATTAACCTCAATAAATATTCCTTGTACTTTATAAACAATGCTTCCCCTCCCCTTCTTTCCCCTCAAAATAATTCACGACACATGGGAGCTATCACCTATTATGCCGTGCATAATTTTATACACTTCTGCTGCTCTTATCCACCTTTTCTCTCCACTAAAAAGCCCCCAACGCTGCAACTTTTTCTCATAGGAATGTTGAAAGGGTTCGTTATTTAGTGAGGGGGAAATACAGGGAAAAATGAATGTGTTTGTGTGTGTTGGAGGGGGGCTATGAAGGAGTTTAAGCCAGAGGGACTTATTTACGTTGTGAGCCAACAAATGTAAACAAACAAAGTCAGTCACTGAAGGGGGATTTTAAAAGATTTTGGAGATAGTGCCAGAAATTCCAGATAGTACAGAGGGGTATAATGTCCCCCCACTATGAGGAATTCTTCATCTAATGCAAAGGTAATGCAGTCTGAGTTGGGCGTTCCCATATCACAATTAAAGGGACGTGATGAACGTCCCTGTGGAACACCCTCCCATCAGATGTCAAAGAGATAAACAACTACCTGATGTTTAGAAGACATCTGAAGGCAGCCCTGTTTAGGGAAGTTTAGGGAAGATTTATGTTTTAATGTATTTTTAGTCTCTGTTGGAAGCCGCCCATCATTATATTATTATTATGAAAGCTTTCTCACCTTCTGGTTCAATTAAAATTCGAAAGGGATTCCGGGATATGATGCCATTGCAGAGAAACAAATGGACATTTAAGGTTTGGGTTGTGGAAGAGGCGTGGCTAAAATGGGTAGAGGTGGAGCTTCAGCTCTCATTTACAGTTTGCCAGTTTTAGTCTGGTCATCATTGTTACCAGCCCTGAGCTTTGAGAGTAAGTGGCAGGATCATAAATGTAAACAAGGAAACAAATCAACTCCAGCTGGATTTTCCCAATGCTTACAAGCCATTAGCCCAGCTTCTTTTTCTCAGTGAGCTTAGAATCAATTGTTGGAATATTTTTTTCGTTACATATTTCTCTTTATGACTGTTGAGAGAAAAATGTCCCATAGGGTTGTAGTCAACCAACTTTTACTCAAGAGTAGACCCACTGAAATTAATGGCCATGACTAACTTAGGTCCATTGATTCCAATAGGAGTAAATGTTAGTTGAATACAGCCCACAGACTTCTTCCATACATTTTCAAGCAGCCAGTCCCTTGGCTGCCAGGAGCAGGATGCAAATCATGTAACCTAACTCTTTTCTCTTTCAGATTACAAACCTTAATTTATTTGTTCCAGCTTTGTACCTCGAGATTCGGGCCATCGACAAAGGAACTGATAAGGTGTCCAGCCAGCGCTTCTCATATTTTGGTTCATTAGCTATGGGTGAAGAAGGTGACGATGGTGCCTGTATAGAATAAATGAGAATCAGTAAGCACAGTCTACTAGATCACACTGTGTAGGAAACATGAATATTAATCTGTGGATGTGCCCTTTCTCAAAATTAATAAGGCAGAGTATCATTGTTTGGGAAATTCAGAGTGCATTAAAAAAACACAAAAAACAATAATTTATGTAAAAATGGAACATTTGTGAGCTGTCTGAGCTCATTTTCTCCCCTATTATTTGTGCAGTGGTAACATTGCTTTTATTTCTGTTAAAAGCATAAGCCTCACACATGACAGCATAATGTTTAAGTGATAAATAATGCTAATTTACATGTAGAAGACCTCTCAGAAGTCTTACTTACTTCAAAAGCACAATAAAGTAAGAGGATAATGTGATTGCAAAACACTGTACCTTGTCAGGTTTTTTTTATAAAAAAAATTCAGAGATAAATAAAAGAAAATGTGCATGGCTATCTTGATATAAGGAACTATGAATACAAAGTTCTTCACGGGCACACCATGAGCTTTGCAACAAATTATTGTTTCTTTATTTACTGCATTTAAGAACATGAAACTACATGTAGCCTCTGCAAAGACAAATCATATTAACTACCTTGTAAATAAACAAAACTTGCAGAGATCAAATCTGAAATAACTTTTTCTGACGAGGCATCGTTATAGACACTATTTAGTACCAAAGTATACAATCAGATACATGAGCAATGTCACACAGAAGCAAACACCATATTGGCATTCCATTGGTAGGGTTTGTTTCAATTCCTGCAAGGTGTTATGTGTCCATTTTTGAAAGCTTATTGAAACAAGGGTCAAATATCCCCATGCTCCTTCAGTGAAAACTTTCTTTCAATTAGTGGTTCCAGCTCCAAAAACAGCACCCCTCGCAGATAATGAGTGTGCTAATAATGTGTTTGCTTTATAGCTGATAGCAATTTAAGAAGCTGCACTATTCCCACTGGTGCCTGAAGTTTTGCAAAGAATTGCAAAAGTATTGCTAAGCTTGCCAACAAAGAAAGCATCAAGCAAATAAGGTGTTTTCATGAGAAATACGTTGGCATTAGCCACGGAAGAAACACACAATATGTTGTGTAAATTGTAACAAGTAAGAATGTACAGTAACAACAGAGCATCAATTTATTTCATTTTGTAGTTTGCTCAATCCTAAAAGTTCCAATATTCAAAGAGGGACCATTTATCGCCTTGTTCATTCACCAGCCTTATAATGATGAAAAGTCTTGCAATTAATGGCTGGGAAGACGATTGATGAAATGTGGCATATTCAAAGATTTCAGAGTGCAGCAAAGCAGACATTTTCACATTTTACATAAAAGTCATTGCCATTGCATTGTTCTTCACTTTGCCACATGAGAGAGCATGACACTCAGCAAGAAAAAAGTGACACACCATGAAATGTATTATTCATTCAGTGAATTGCACTAAGTAGTACTAAGTAGAAAGGTGATAGCAATTGCACAATATGAAATACTTATTTTGCTTCAGATTAATAAATATGCTTATTAATCCATCCGTAATACAACACACACACACACACACACACACACACACACACCTCAGGATACAAGCCTCTATTCAATTTATACCAGCTATAGAATTTTAATATTTGTTCCTCTGTCCTGGTAGATCTTTGATATCTGTTTGCTCCAGGCACCATGCACTGGCCCAATGTCACAAATACATCAGAGTAGTGTTGCATTGTGTCTGCATCATCTCACAGATTGCCCTGCTTCAGAATTTCACCCACGATGATGTAAGAGGAACTTCTGCTCTTCCATCACAGTTGGGAAACAAGCACAATGCATCTCACATGACATTAGCAGTGGCAGAAGTGCAAATTACTGTAACTCAAATAAATGCTGATTGAAGATTTTTGTTCCTGTTCAAAGCACTAGCACCTCCCTCGATATTAGAACAGAACTGTTCTAACAGTTTCCATCCTGAACTTTTTTTTTTACTTAAATAATTATAAATATATGCTTCCTCCTAAATTGCAGAGTGACCAGCTCCTTCCTTTCACTTTATCATTTTGTCTTTCATCACACAAATGAAATGATTTTCGTGACATTCTCTAATACAGCCACAACATTTATTAATGGCTTAGTATTTTCTACGGTGGCAAACCTTTATGTTGGCTTTGTACAAGACGCGACATGGAAGTGTGAGCTACAAAATATGTGAATATACAGACTCAGACAAAACATGGAGACATTTTGCTGACTGAGGTGGAGCAGGAAATGGAGCCATCCCCCACAAAAGTCAGGGCCGGTGAAGTTATTTGGAACTTGCAGAAGAAAATCCCACAAGTGACTTCCCCCCTCCCTAGCAGTAAAAAACACAACACTAATAAGTCAAACACAATTCAAAGTGTTGGTACTGACCTTTAAAGCCCTAAACGGCCTCGGTCCTGTATACCTGAAGGAGCGTCTCCACCCCCATCATTCAGCCCGGACACTGAGATCCAGCGCCGAGGGCCTTCTGGCGGTTCCCTCATTGCGAGAAGTGAGGTTACAGGGAACCAGACAGAGGGCCTTCTCGGTAGTGGCACCCACCCTGTGGAACACCCTACCAGCAGATGTCAAGGCAATAAGCAACTATTTTACTTTTAGAAGACAACTGAAGGCGGCCTTGTTTAGGGAAGTTTTTAATGTTTGATGCTGTACTGTTTTTAATATTCGGTTGGAAGCCGCCCAGAGTGGCTGGGGAGACTCAGCCAGATGGGCGGGGTACAAATAATAAATTATTATTATTATTATTATTATTATTATTAACAACAAAGCCTTTTATGATGCCCACAATGAACTGCCTAGGCAGCCACCTTGCTACCTACTTTATGGTAGGGCTGCCCTTACTCAAATCTCAGACCATTTAAATTAACAGCGTAGGAGTCAAGGAATGTGTGAAATGTGTTAAACATCCCCACACTGCCATTTTCCCCAGTCTAAATGGCCTCCTCACTTGAAGGTACTATTTACTTCACAGGGTAAAGTATGCAGTGCCATATTCAGCTGAACTGTAGTTTTAGCATAAGCTGGCACAATAGGACCCCCACCCCACAACTCACAATTCCCAAATCTGCTCCAGAGGGATTGGGGAGGGGGAACCTCAGAAAAGATTTAGAGGGCAAGCGAGGGGAGGGGAGGGGGAGAAGGTTTTATCTTGCAAGGAAAATATTTGCACTGATGGAACTGTAGCCTCAGAACTACGTTGAATACAACCCATAGTTTTCTTTAGTGGGACCAGTAACAGTTGATTGGGATAGAGGGAAAATAACACAGAGAAAACAGGACCGTGTGTCATGTCTGTGCTCAAAATCAGAGTCCCCCCATGTTTGCATTTACTTAAAGATAGAAGGCTCGGGAGATCGAGTTATGCCTCTCTGACATAAAAAGTCAGTGTGGTAAGAGAGTCACACTAGAAACTTGGAGGCCAGGGTTCAAATTTCCACTCAGTTATGAAGCTCAATAGATGACCTTGGAGCACACACTGTTATTCAGCTTAAAGCACCTTTGGTTCTCAGATACATTAGCAAAAATAGGTACTACTACTACTACTACTACTACTACTAATAATAATTGATATGTTGCCCATTTGACTGCTTTCTCCCAACCACTCTGGGTGGCTTCCAACAAATTAAAACACAATATGACATCAAACATTCAAAACTTCCCTGAACAGCGCTGCCTTCAGATGCCTTCTAAAAGTCAGGTAGTTTATTTTCTTGACATATGATGGGAGGGTGTTCCAGATATCTTCATTTGTATTACAGATCTTGGTTTGTATAACAGCAGGGCATAGTCTCTGACTTAATATATGAATCAATATTTATATCCAACTTCTATTTGGCCTAGACTGCACTCAACTTTTATTTGAGTTGAAGATAATTAACACTGAAATAATGAAAGTAGCATGAAAGAAATGTATCCATACACATGTCAGGCAGTTAAATCCATTTCAAAGGGGACAGAACGTTACACCCCAAATAACAAGCGAACAGTTGAGATCCCTTTGCTATGAGAATTTAAACGATTAGCAACACAGGACTCATGAAAATGCTCAATTGTCATTCCTTGAAATGAATGCCTTCTGTCAAGGGAAATGTTTTTGCTCAGTAAAGCTAAAATAAATATCCAGACTTAAAATTAAATGAATTCACCTAGTCAAACATCAAGCTTTCAGTGTCTTTATTTCTCCAGAGAGTCAGTCCATGCAGAAATGACTAGCCATCAAAATTGGAAACAGGTGCTCAACAGGGTCCCACCATTTACACAAGAATAACAAGGGCTCTGATAGATTTGGCTAAGAGAGAGTGATATTTTCCCCATGGTTACATGGTGAGCAGTTCCCATGTATTTTCGTGCAGACAGAAAAGCAGGACAGAGTTACAGACAACTGTATGTATCATGCAGCTTGGCCCCATTTTATGCTACCGGGAGATACAAATTGAAATTCAACAAAGCTGTGTGACCAGAGAGGTGATACACACAAGGGCTAGATATTTCTTTGGCTCTCTCCATTTCATCCTGGAACAGTGATAAGTGACCCTTCAGTGAAAGTTGGAGTTTCTGGCATCAAATTTTCACATGAAGTTTCTGGCTGCCTGGGTCATCTCCAGCTATTATGAATTTAGCTTTCCATTAAAGCTAACACAACTGCTCAGTTTTTCAAAACTGCAGCTTGGATTTTGCTGGACAGGAGTCAGTCTCAGGACCCTGAATTATAGGGGTGGGGGTGGTGAGTTTGCTAAGCATTGTGGATGCCTGCACCTACAATTAAAAGTGAACAGCAGAAGTTTCCACTTCTCTCGATTTTTCTTTTACATTTAATATCAGAAGTCCATGTCCTGCTTGCCACAGTGGAAAATTAGATGCCTCCAGGAAACCAACAACAAGCACAACATGAAGGCAACAGTCATTTCCCATTGGGTGCCCACCCCATTAACTAGTATTCAGCCATGCTGCTGGGGCCAGCATCAAGGGTTTGTATGGATGGGCATCTCCCAAGCCTCCCTACTGTAGGAGGAGCCACCTGGTCCTGCAACAGTGAGAAGGTAGGCTGACTGAGGGAGAGGTATCCATGAAATGTGAGCCATCCAAGGACTCCACAAAACCTGGAACTGACACTGTACACAGTTTCTGAATCTGGAGGTTCTACGTATCTAGCCATTATGGCCAGCCGCCATCAATAGACCTCCATGAATTCCCTCGTATAGCCAAATTCCCTTATATGGCCAATGCAACATGGCACCGTGTTGCACTGAAGTCCAAAGATCAACCGTGCATTGCTTGACGAAACACCTTATTTTATTTGCCCTGAATCTCGTACCTTCATTCAGCTTCTGCTTGTGGCAGTGCCAGAACACTTTCTCTTGGTTGAAGTAGCTACCATTTCTACCTCAGAATGCCTTTGGAGCAATGCTGTGTCGTGAGTCATAACACAGGCTCATTCCAAGGGTCTTCTATGGGCAATTGGTGGCCACCTTGCCGTAAATTTCAGCCAGATTCTGATACAAACTTTAACTAGCAGTGACCTATTGGGAAAAGTTGGAATCTGTGTTTAGATATTACGCCACTGTGGTCAAGGCAGGGGTGGGAAAGAGAGAGAAGAGGGACCCTGCAATTAAACAAAACAAAACAAAGCAAAAGCAAAAGGCACACTGCTCAAAACAGAATTAGAAACAGAATGAGAAAAACAATAAAACTTTTTTTTTAAGTAGCAGAACTAATCAGATATCCTTTCTGCAGCAATGTGCCTAATGCTTACACGAGGAAGAAGAAAAGAAACTCATGGGATCATGGTCAGTTAGAGCTGTCAGCTTTTCATATTCTTATGACAAATGATTTGCAGTACTTGGGGAAGTTTCTGTTTTAGTTCTGTGAATGACTGTGAAGCTCAATAGAGAAAAAAAAGTGAACAAATTCCTTATGTTGTTTTTAGTAATTTTAGTAATTTATAAAGATCCAATTAAGGCTGCCTCTGGATGGAAGAATCAACACATAGCCATACATTAGAAATTCAGATTCCTAGGAGTGGAAATCTTTTGCTGAGTATATTGAAAATAATTGTGTACAGTTGACAATACTGGCAGTATTAAAGTACATGCAACAGTATAATAAATGTTGATGTAAAATAGGAAAACAGAATTAGATGGATATATCAAAATATGTAGGAATGGTGGGAAAGTTAAGTGAACCTTGGAAGGGGAGGGAGGGAAGTCAATAAATGTATGGTATGATAAAAGATGTTTGTAATGTAAAAATTGAAAATTTAGGGGGGGAAATTGATATTCCTGAAATACTTATTTTGTCTAGTGACAATGAATACAAAGATTACAATCCTTTCTTGTACAGGACTGAACAAGTTTAAGATTCTATGAGAAATGCTTTTACCACCTGGAAGCTAAAATGCGACTTTGCATATAATTAAGATAGCTTGCATATTATTTCCATGGATATGTTCAAAGGCAAAACTAATGGACATTTCCCAATCATTTTGGCAAACGTCTTACTCTGAATTAGCTAATCTGCATTAGGAAACATGGGGGGGGATCAGTTCTTGAAAAATATTTGCCTACAGACTGAGAAATCATAAGATCTCTTCCACATTCTTGCTTATTTTCAACTTATATTTTCAATGAGGATTTTTTTAATATTCTCAAAACTCTTATCAGTGCCAGTGGAATTGGGATTAGGAAAGAGCTCTGTTTTGTATCAGGTACTAGCAATATTTTAAACATATGGAGGTCAGGAGTAGAGCTAGCAGGCACCACCCTCAGCCCCCCTCCACACCCTTTGACATACCCCCCACAAATCCTGTAACATTCCCATACCAAAGACAACTTTGTCAGTCCCTGACTCTCCACTGCAACACCCGCCTATTTTTTTTTTATTGCAGGAGTAGGGATCCTCTAAACCAGGGTCTGCTTTTTCTTCTTCTTTCTTCTTCTTTGGCGATCACTCGTATCCAAGTAAGATTGTCTTCCATAAACATAAACGGTTTTAACAATGGGTCCGTAAGTGACTGTGGAGGCCAATTCTGGATCCACACATCATTCCACAGTGGGGACATTGGTTTCCAGGCAGGAGTTGGATTTGCCAAGTGTGCCTCCCTCTTAGTGTGTTTCTCCCTTTCGTCCTGAGTTTGAGCGTCTTCAGAGCTCATGACACCTTTGGTAAAGGCTGTTCTCCAACTGGAGCGCTCGCAGGCCAGTGTTTCCCAGTTGTCAGTGTTTAAGATTTGCCTTGAGACAGTCTTTAAACCTCTTTTGTTGACCACCAGCATTACGCTTTCCATTTTTAAGTTCAGAATAGAGTAGTTGCTTTGGAAGACGATCATCAGGCATCCGCACAACATGACCAGTCCAAAGAAATTGATGCTGAAGAATCATTGCTTCAACACTGGTGATCTCAGCCCTCAGCCTAATTTCATGGGGTTTGGGGAGCCCAGGGGGAGGGTAGGTGGCTGGATGATGGAATTGGCTTTCTATTAGCTCCACCGGTGGTATCAACTGTTGGAGGAGGGAATGGGGAGGTTCTACATGCATTCCCCCTCCTCCTCAGGCACAGTTAACATTTGGCAGTGACAAGCTTCACAACCCCTAAGCTCTAGATATAGGACTTATTTTACAACCATGAATTTTGCTTAGGGAAATCGCTGTAGCTCTGTGGTAGATCATCTGCTTTGCATGCAGATGTCCCAGGTTCAATCACTTGGCATCTCCAGGTATGGCTGGGAATGTCCCCTGCTACCTGGAAACTTTGGAGACCTGCTGTCCACCAATGACAACACTGAACCAGATGGACTAAGAGCAGAAACACAGGCGGTTCCCTGTGTTTCTAGACACAGCCTTCTTCTGGGTGTTCACTGCTTCTTCTGGATCAGGGGAATAAATTATTAATAAAATATTGGCCTTTAATATCCTTGATTAAAAAGTAACCTTTAAAAAAAGGGGGGAATCCGATTGAATCCGTTTGTATTAAAATGGTTTTTATCAAAAAATAAACAGTGAAGGAAGTTTTTAAAACACAAAAGAAATGACAGTAATATTCACATAACTCTACAGCTAATATAGACTGATTTTTATGTTGTATTCATATTTTCCCTTTGTTTCGTTGATAGCCTTCACTGCCAATTTAGCCATTCATTCAATTTGCTTTGCTTGAAAAGTGGAAGCCTTTGCAGAAGTGTGGTTTTTTTAATAATTGTGCCATTTCTGTAAAACCAGTATTTCTATCGAGCTCAAAACATCTGTAGCAGACACAAACCCATCCTGAATATCAGCGCCTATTCTTGATAATAACCTTAAATACAGTTAATCATAGCATTTCTTCGGTATGCACAATAATTGAAAAGAAATCCTGGTCATTTCCTGTGAATAAACATTTTACTTTTAAATTCCATTGAACATTGTGTCCACAGGTGTCGTTCCTGCCCTGTTTCAGAGAGGGAACGAGCCTCCAAGTCCTAAAATCTTTATATGATCCCCTTTGATTCATTCTCTCTTCTCTCACCTTGAATACTATTAATCATCTGGCTGTCTTTGGCCTTTCCTTTTCACATCTTGATCCCAGCACTCCTTTCAACCATTCCATATCTGGGCTTTTAAGCACTAGCTATAGCGCTGAATGTCAAGGTTTCAAAGCTTTGTCATCCTTCCCAATTTATGCTCAGTACAAACTTCTCCCCTGTAGTCCCATGTCTTTAACAGCCTATCCTCACACAGCCTTGTGACTCTTATTCCTTTCCAGAATATTGTCTGACAGCTTCTCCCTTGCAGTTCTATCTCCCTCACTTGTTCTGTGGTCACCTGCTATGCAGAAGGCAGCCCCCTACTGAGGCAGACCATTGGTCTAGTAGCTCCATACTCTCTAATCTCCATGGACTGGCAGCGGCGCTCCAAGATTTCATATGTCTCTTCTAGTACTACCCTGTTTCTCATATTTTAAGACATACCCATAAAATAAGCCATAGCAGGATTTTTAAGCATTCAAGGAATATAAGCCATACCCCGAAAATAAGACATAGTGATAGGCGCAGCAGCAATGCCGGCCGCGGCAGGAGGAGGAGGAAAAAAATAAGACATCCCTTGAAAATAAGCCATAGTGTGTGTTTTTGAGGAAAAAATAAATATAAGACATGTCTTATAATATGAGAAACACGGTACTTGGAGATTCCATGGATTGTCCCTGAGACATTTTACATGCAAAGCATTTGTGCTACCACTAAACTGCAGCTCTCAGTGAAATCCATCCTTCATGGTTTCAGCACATCTCCAACCACTCTTTTGACAAAGCTCTCCTTTAACCATAAAAGTTTGTTGTTGTTTAGTCGTTTAGTTGTGTCTGACTCTTCGTGACCCCATGGACCAGAGCACTCCAGGCATTCCTGTCTTCCACTGCCTCCCGCAGTTTGGTCAGACTCATTTTGGTGGCTTCGAGAACACTGTCCAACCATCTCGTCCTCTGTCGTCCCCTCCTCCTTGTGCCCTCAATCTTTCCCAACATCAGGGTCTTTTCCAAGGAGTCTTCTCTTCTCTACTTTGAGGTGGCCAAAGTATTGGAGCCTCAGCTTCAGGATCTGTCCTTCCAGTGAGCAGTCAGGGCTGATTTCCTTAAGAATGGATAGGTTTGATCTTCCTGCAGTCCATGGGACTCTCAAGAGTCTCCTCCATAAAGTTTATGGTGCCAATAATTTAGAAATTCCAAATAAGATACTCAAGCTTTTCATAAACTGCTAAAGTAGTATGTGCTGATAATAGAACTCCCACTGCTAAATTCTACCAACAAGTTTCAGGTATCAATAATTTTAGGTGTGGTTTTTTCCCCCTTTGTGCCCCACAAACCTCCTCTATGGCTCCTGCAGGTGATACACAACAAATACAACCATTTTTTCTGTATAGTGATTACAATTCATATGGGGTAGCCAGGCCATCTGAAGAAGCATCACACCCTAGCTTTAGACTCAGTAGTCCTCTCATCGTATACAGTCAGTTGTCTGCCTGTGCTAAGCTCATGACTGTGTACACTACCTAAATGATGTTTTCTCAAACTATGTTGTGAGTGTGTGTTTGTATATGTACATATACATACAGCACAGGGGAAGCCAACCATTGGGTTAGTACTTCTTCAGTCAAAGTTGTCACATTGCCCTCCCCTGACTCAGAGGACTCTGCCCTAGGTAACCACAATTAATCCACTCTGTAACTGCTAAGGCAGGCAGACCCCTTTAAATGAACTGACTTAATGAAATATTGGAAATAATAAATGAGGACAGAGTTAGCAACTGAGGTAGAGCTGCAACTCTTATTTAAGACTCTGTCTGAGGGTGTCAGCTGCTGAAGCAACATCTGAGCTCTGCGCTTATAGCAGGGGTCAGCAAACTTTTTCAGTAGGGGGCTGGTCCACTGTCCCTCAGACCTTGTGGGGGGCCAGACTATATGGGGGGGGGAGAGAATGAATTTATATGCCCCACAAATAACCCAGAGATGCATTTTAAATAAAAGGACACATTCTATTCATGTAAAAACATGCTGATTCCTGGACCATCCAGGAAGGCGATTGGGTTGGTTCCAGCCCCTGGGCCTTAGTTTGCCTACCCATGGCTTATAGCAGGGGTCAGCAAACTTTTTCAGCAGGGGGCTGGTCCACTGTCCCTCAGACCTTGTGGGGGGCCAGACTATATGGGGGGGAGAGAGAATGAATTTATATGCCCCACAAATAACCCAGAGATGCATTTTAAATAAAAGGACACATTCTACTCATGTAAAAACATGCTGATTCCCGGTGATTGGGCCGTATCCGGGCCCGAGCCTTAGTTTGGGGACCCCTGGCTTATAGAGTCTTGAGGTTACCATGGAGCTGTCCATGGTACCATTGAAGTTTCCCCTCTCTACTTTTGGGATTGGGGACGCGGGTGGTGCTGTGGGTTAAACCACTGAGCCCAGGACTTGCTGATCAGAAGGTTAGTGGTTCAAATCCCAGCAACAGGGTGAGCTCTTGTTTCTCGGTCCCTGCTCCTGCCAACCTAGCAGTTTGAAAGCACGTCAAAGTGCAAGTAAATAAATAGGTACCACTCCGGCAGGAAGGTAACCGGTGTTTCTGTGCGCTGCTCTGGTTCGCCAGAAGCGGCTTAGTCATGCTGGCCACATGACCCAGAAGCTGTCTGTGGACAAACGCCGGCTCCCTAGGCCTACAGAGCGAGATGAGTGGGCAACCCCAGAGTTGTCTGTGACTGGACCTAATGGTCAGGGCTCCCTTTACCTTTTACTTCTGGGATTATGCTCAAAACAAAACGAATATGACTATCTGATGCATCCTCACTAGACTTACTGATATCTGCAAAGTGGTTTAATATCAGATGCCTGTCTTTAGAATGCCAAAGGAGATGAAACAACTGTTTTTGAATTCCTGTGTATCTGGTGGAAAACTGGAAGTGAGATTTCAGCACACGAGCTATTCTTCAGGCACCAGCTGTTGCTAGCTCAGCTGACAGGACCAGGGAGGTAGGTTTGGGAGGATTTCCATTTCAGATGTCAAACATTTATGTTATTAGACAAAAAAATGCCCAGTCTACATAGATATCAGTATCATAGTTACAGCTGTTGAAATGAAAATAAAGCTTAAGCAATATTCACATTCTTAAAGAATCAGGTGAATACAGGACCTGGTGTGATAAACTTTGAAAATGTAACAAGGTGCTCTGTCCCCCCCCTTTTTTGAAAAAAACCTGGGTGAATTCTAGGGGGAAAGAATGTACATGAAACAAAAGATACTGCATTATTTCACTGAACAGATGACATTTCCCAGGAAAAAAAAATTGCTGGTAACTGACATTTCTAAACCTCCTTATCTGACCATTTGATCACAGTTCAATCTGATAAATGCCACCTCATGCTTGTGCTTTCAACAAACCACCTTAGAAGCTGAAGCCACTTTCATTTCCAGGCATTTGAAATCTTGGCTTTTGATCTTGAGGAAATAGGGATCTTCCACTTGTTCAAATCTTTTTGTTTCTGATGAAGGAAGGTTGTGACTTTTCTACAGGACCAGATAAAATATGAAGTATTTTTGCTCCAGTTCTTCTCTCTCTCTCTCTCTCTCTCTCTCTCTCTCTCTCTCTCTCTCTCTCTGGGTGCAGGGGTGTGTGTGTTCACCTATATCTGGCTTCTCAAATGCAATGGAGTTGGACACAGAAGACTCCTTTTCATTGATATATGAAAGGCAATGTCTTTTAAATCTAGTGTGCTTTCTTCTCCACTTGCTAATTGGGTTTCAGCCTGGGCTTCCCCCACCCCTGAATCACCAGGCCTTGGTAAAGTATACCCATTCTCTCCGCTGCATGCTTGGCCCCTGTGATATTCTTTCTCCTTCTCCTTCTGCTCCTCTTTTAATGGCACCTCACTCCAACTCTTTGAACAATTTTCCCCTGGACATTTTCTCAACTATTCAAAGAGTCCCAATACAACTCCGATCTAGGCCTCTTGCACCCACATGATCTACTCAGACCATTACATGGTACTAGAATAAACATTAATTAAATTTGTTGAATGGCATAAGCCACATTTGTTCTCCTGAGACTCAAGTCACATAAACTACACACGCAACTAGGCAAAGTGGTATAAGTCACTTACTGTATTTGTTGAGTTTCCATTTAAGTGTAAACCGCTGTCAAAGAGAGGGGAGGACGTGCCACTGCTGTGATCACTTGAAGGTCCAGGGGAACCTAAAATGCAGCATTTTTTTTTAAAAAAAGTGTTATAATTTCTTTCCATCAGTGGAAAGTTAATGCACATGATTGAGGAAGAATTGCAGTGTATATGTACAAAATTGTGAGTTCATCCAAATATCTACACCATACTGTATATATCTAGATCTATATCATCTATATTTATATCTATATGATTTAACTCTAATAGTTTCCACCATGTTCTATACACTTCTTAGCATTAAAAACAGAAAAAGCAAATAAATAAATAAAAATGAATTGGATGGTAGTCTAAATTTCTAAACCAAGCTTATGAGATCAAAGAGTTTTGTAGCAGATACACATGTCAATCAAATGTATGGGATGGCATTCAGTGTTGCTCAAGTGGACATGTGATTCTCCCCATGCTTTGCCTACTAGACTGTGCTGAAGCCAGGAAAGCAAAGCAGCGCCACTCATGTGGCCCCACCAGTTGCTACCGAGATCAACTATTCTCAAGGAAGAACTGCCCAAGGAGTTTTCTGAAACCCAACTGGTGATGTAAGGAACATCAAACTGATTTTAGAATTGGCTTAGAAGTCTCCTCCTATGTGAAAGCTAATTAGTCTACTCCTTTTCCAAAACCTTAAAAGTCACCCCAGGTTGAGGTGTAAGAAGCCTATCGTCTCAATGAGCTGAGCCTCTGGGTGTATTTAAACATTTTAAAAGTTATTTCCTTTTCTTCTCCAAAATAATTTCTAATCATATTCTCTCTCTCTCTCTCTCTCTCTCTCTCTCTCTCTCTCTCTCTCTCACACACACACACACACACACACACACACAGTATTTGATTTCTTGCAAGCAGGACTTCTTTATGGATTATATGCCCTTCTCTGTCCATTATTTTGTGCAGTGCCTTCTCTATAATAACCCCTTCATTTCCTCCAATTCTGACTCTTCTCTCAAGAGTTTAGCTCTCCTATCATGCTCTAGCTCCCAACCAATAAGCACAGTGCAGGGGAGCACACACTACCAGTAGAAAGCGCTCAAGGGAGGAAGCAGCTCAGGAAGCAGTATGAATCTTTTCATGCAAAAGGTCTCAGGTTTGAGCCCAGCATATCCAGCTATGGCAGGGAAAAGACTTTTGTCTGAAACCCTGGAGAGCCAATACCAGCCAGTGTGATTGGCAGTACTGAGCTAGATGGACCAAACGTCAGTCTCTCTCTCTCAATCTCTCTCACACACACGAAGAGAGAGAGAGAGAGGAAGAGAGAGAGAGATGGATCTGATCGGTGAGGTTTTCCCCAGGGGATACTCAGGGGTATGCCGTACCAGCCCCTTCCCCCCCCTCCCTTTTTGGTTAAAAAGTGTGACACTTACTGGAACAACTTCATGGTGAGTACTGACACCTATTTTTCTAGAAAAAAGCACTGTCTCCGATTCTCGCATGGATGCTCTATTATTTATTTATATAAAAATTAGTTGTATGCCACTTTTTTTGGGGGGGGCATAGCCCACTCCATGTGGTTTGCACAGCATAAAGACACAGTATGAAAAAAATCGCAATAGTAGTAGCATTAGTCAACTAAAAAATAAATAAATCTTGCAGACATAGAAAGCTGTTTTAAGACTGACAAGCTTGTCTAGCAATGAAGTGAAGGGAGACTAAAATAAACAGATTTTAATAACCTGCTCAAAAGTTTGTAGTATTGCATCTCTCTCACTCTCGTACATACACAGACTTGTGGGAGAAAGAGCAGGGCATAGAAAAAGACTTCCTTAACACTTTTTAAAATCCCTTCCTTAAAACCATTTCAATTGCATTCATATTATGAACTCCAAATTATATTGTTTTGAAAGTTGGTTTTCCCTTGCTAAACCACTGACACCAAAAATTATTCTTTTTTTCTTATACATTGTTATATAGAATGGCGTAAGTAAAAATAAATAAATCTAGTGATCTATTTCATTTACAGAGAGTGCACTTAGAATCTTTTTTTTTCCTAAATAAACTGCTTGCAATGGAAAATACTTCAATATTCCAAGCAATAATAGCAGTGACGGTAAGACATGACATCACCCTTCAAATAGTTTTCAGATCACCTCACAATCCTGACATTTACAAAAAAATAATAATATTCACACCTTAATCAACATGAAGCAGAGAATGATCTGGAAAAAATCTAGAATCTCGACAATCTTAGATGCTAAACTGTTTCCATCTTAACATGCACACATCTGCCTCCATCCTTCTTTCTGGCTGGGTTATAATCTCAGTTTTAACTTTAAGTATCTTCTCTCTCCTAATAAACTTTAATACAGCCAAAGATGACTTATTGCTAAACACAAAGAAACTTAGTAATCAATCAGTTTCTTCATCTGTTGATTTTTTTTAAGAAGACACATAAACCAAAAATATATGATTTATGACCCAAGAAGCCCAATCCAGACTACAGGGCTGATATACTGTGTTTGGCAACTGTCCTGTTTTTGTACTCTACTTCCGGGTAGAGAGCACACATGGCTAGTGGGATGTGTTCCTCTTTATGGATTGTGCATGCATTGAAGTAAATACTGAATATATCTTAGACGTACCCAATTTTGGGTGAGATCAGTGTTGCTAGATTGGCTCCACACTTGCACCATGCCCACCTCGTCCCTGCCTCCCCCCTCCCCCTCTAGATACTGGTAAACAGCAGTGACTCAACCAACCAGAGCTTAGGTGCCCCACCAAACTTTCCACTTTTGGCTGAGACCCAAAGATCATTTACTTGGTCAAAGGACCTTACTTCCAATGAAAGACACTTCAAGACCACAATGATAGAAAGAAAACAACAACTTAAAAACACTATTTCTTAAAATGTATTAACAAAGCCCAGAATAAAAAAAAATCCTAGAGTCCAATAGATAACTGTAAAACAAAATATTTATTTCCACCACTCCTTAAACTTGGGGATCCTCTTACCACATATTTATATGTCAATAACTAAAATCAGTATTTCCATTTGCACATTACACTGTTAGCATCAATAAAATCTATAATGGACCCCTAATTTCTATACTTTCCTGAACCGCTGATTATAAATTTATATATACATGACCCACAATGAGTAGTAGGGCTTTTCTGGTCTAAGGATCTGTACATGTTTCACAAATATGCCTGAGAAAATGATCTCTCTCCCTCGCTCTCTATGGCAGTGGGTATGATAGAACTTTCCCCAATAGTCTGCATTTGACTACTTTCGGTTAAATCAGGAATTTATGGGTGCACACTGCCTACACACTGCAGTATTTTTACCTTCACTGTTTTCATAAGCTTCCCCATCTTTGGCAGTGAAAGCTAATTAGTGGGCTCCAGTCTAAGAAACTTCCTGCACAAATCAAATTCTGAACCATTTTTAAATAGCTGACATGGCAACCTGGCTCCAATTTAACGGAATGATTATGATTCTTAGAACATACTTGTTAAAAAAAACACGAGTTTGATGCAATAATTACATTGAACTCAGCTATATGCAGATAGCTCCTGTTAGTTTCAAAAGCGCACGGAAAATCGGAGCGCTGCTGCAGCCTGATTCTTTGCATGTGTGCAGGAGTGGGCAATGGCCCACGTGGCTGTGCTATGTTTATAACTACAGTTATTACTTAGGTGGGGCTTATCCTCTGAGTCTTTCCTACCCAATCATACTGCTCTTCCTCTTAGGGGCCAGTGATTGGGTGAGAAAGACCCATGACACCAGCCCCGCCCATGTGGGTTACAATATTCACACATGTATCACAGGAAAGTGGCTTGCTTGCATGCATGCATAAACATATATAAACATTAAATAATATAGCATTTCCATTTAGAATCTTTCTTCAACTAAAGCACTCATGAATGAAATATTGTTTGTGTGCAACTGTCTGCTTGTTATGAGAAATATCGCAGAGAGGAAAGTGGTTTGCTCAGATCCATTAATTTTCCCTTACCCAATGGGAGCTTTAGAAATGATGGAGCTTCCCTGAGGTACTGAACAGTGATGGTAACTTCATCGCCAGCATTTCGCAGTAGATGCACCTGTCAGTGTGACAAATAACAGCTCCTTTATACCAAAGAAGAACCAGCCACAGAGAGCAAAACAGTGTACATCAAAAAAGCCACATCTTGGTAGTTTTGTCAGGAATCCAATATTCATGCTTGCTGCTGGAATGAAGAATATATTGAGGGTTAGACCACAAAAATATAAATGACAAAGAGAAGAATATCTACAATAGCTGGAGAGTCTGAAAATTTTTTTTTAAAGAGGGAGCTGTGTTCGCACAGTGCAAGGTGGCCAAGTGGGAATGACATCCTTTAAATACAATTCTGATAATACAATTAGAGCACAATCCAATCAAAGTTAAAGACTTAATAATCTCCTAGATTTCAAGCTGGTAGTGGAGGGGAGGAAATTAAACACATGCTTATCTCTTTTATGCAAATCAACAACCTTAACTTTTGCTGCATTGTGGAAATTACGTTCTTTACGGCATAATTAGTATTATTTACGTGCCAGCAAATGTCATTTGAAACAGGAATGTCTTCATGTAACCCCTGAGAGTGTGTAAGAGTAATCTGAATGGGAGTTTATCAAGACGTGTATTGTCTAAGAACCACAGACAATTCACAACCTATGTCTAGTGAAAGACATTCACCACTACTATTGCAATCTAAAGGTAAAGGTAAAGGGGCCCCTGACCATCAGGTCCAGTCGTGTCCGACTCTGGGGTTGCGACGCTCATCTTGCTCTATAGGCCGAGGGACCCGGCGTTTGTCCGCAGACAGCTTCCAGGTCATGTGGCCAGCATGACAAAGCTGCTTCTGGCGAACCAGAGCAGCGCACAGAAACGTCGTTTTCCTTCCCGCTGGAGCGGTCCCTATTTATATACTTGGACTTTGATGTGCTTTTGAACTCTAGGCGGGCATACACATCAATAAATATCTGGAATTATCTACCCAATGAAAATTTGGAAAAAAAGAAACGTGAGCATTCCTAGGTGCCAATCTTAAATTGAAAAAGTGGTATATTTACTTTGATCAGCTACAGTGGGAAGAAGTTCTGGAATTCTAGCACACAGAATCATTTATAAAGTAATTGAGTAAAAGTACAGACATGCTAGATTCCACATTGGTTTCATTGCAGCATCTTCCAGTCTATCACACCATATCATTAACTGAAATTATTACCACTAAAAGGTAATGACTAGAGAAATGCAGTATCTGGTTCTTGCAGTGTGATATCTATAATGTAAGGGCCATTGAAACTCTGTGCTGAACTCTGTGATCAATGTTAAGCTCTCCATCAGCTTAGTAGTATCATAACTTGTTTTTGCACATGCCAGGAGATATAAAGCGAGGGATATAACTCATGGTTGAACTAGCCACAAATTATCTATTTTGACTGACTGTTCTCTAAAGCAGAGAGCCTTTCTAGTCCTGCTACTTGAAATCCATTTGATGGGAGTCTCAGGTGAGATACCCACACAATGAAAGTTGCTTCCAGTACCAGTCACCACACAGAAGATGATTAAGGTCCAAAGAGTTCAATGTTGCAGAAGACAAGTCTCAGTAAAACAGTTCTGGATGTAGATATATACATATTGTAGACTTTTGCAGACACAGATGTATACAGATACATACGTACAAAGTATCGCCACTGCTCCAAATAAACTCCAGCAATTCAATATGTTAGCATCAACTAACATAATAACTATAGGCTAACAGACTCCGACTACTGAGCTGACATGCATCAATCACAGATATAGTTGGGGACTGGGCCATTACCATAGCAACTGGCTTGACTGACGTTGCACCTGTGATTAGCTTATCCCTGGAGTCATTTACATCCATGAAGAAAATTAACACCCCCTCATGTCCAGTTACTCCAACACCTTTAACTGAAAATGGCCAGGGACTGAATCCTGGCCCTTCTATGTACAAAACATGAGATTTACCAATAGGTCAAAAGCCCTCTCCAAAACTAGAACTGCCAGGTAATCCAACCCAGAGGTTCCCAAACTCATTTGGCCTATCATTCCCTTTTCAGAAAAATAAATACTCAGCACACCCTGGAAATCTACCTTCTTTAAGCGAACAGAAAGATGCAGTGACAAATTTGCATTCTTTTATGTTACCTGTATTTCTACCGATAACTTCTTGAAAAACTAGTTAACAAGAAGCTCAATCCTATATATATGTTTACTCAGAGTTAATAGTCTGATTTGCCCCAGGGCAAGCTGTGATCCACTTCCTGGGCCTGGGTGAAGCTGAAAAGGGTTCACCCAAGCCCGGAAAAACTCCTTGCCTGCAGCCCAATAATTGGATCCAGGAGAGGCGTTGTCACCCTCCCGCAACGGTGCCTGACTTGGCGGTAAACATCATTACACAAGAGATGAAACATACATGAACGGTTTTTCAAAATTTTCTTCTTTTCTTTATGTTTCCACTGCCCCCTTATTTTTATTCAATCCCCCCAATTGCACCTGAGGCTACTACAGCCATCTGGATCATTCCAGCAGCAGCACCCCAGGGGGTGGTATCGCCCACTTTGGAAAACACTGATCTAACCAGAGGGGAGGAAAGGATCCATTCTTCATATGAGATGTGGTGTTTGATTCAGACTTGAACCACCAAAACCTCCCATAACTTCAAAAGAGGTTATTATCTTATCTGTTAAGTGCTGTATGTCTGAGATATAATTTTCAATTATATTAAGAAATGAAATTATTTGTTTCCAAAATGCTCTCTTCTGGTCAATATTTTTATATATACTATCTATCTATCTATCTATCTATCTATCTATCTATCTATCTATCTATCATCTATAAAATAAAGTAGTCAATTTGTTGTAAAATATTCAATGTAGAGGTTAAAAAAATTGTTGGTTGAGTTTTTGCCCATGTTTAAATGAGAAGGTATTTATTTCCTAATCTTTTTCAGGGTGGCAAACGTGTCTTCCTGAACTCTATTAATATCCACTTTAGGGTCTGGAATGAATTGATGTCTTCTTTCCAGGCTAGCCACATCAGGTAATCACTTTGCCCCCTATCTACTAATCTGCATGATAATGAAGCTTTCAAAGCTGCATCTGATGCTTTTAAGTTTTTGACAAAACTGTTTCTAATTCTGAAAGAGTAAATGGATTCACAATTGCTCTCCAGATCATTTGTTGAATAATCAAGAATATTGTAACAATGGAGGAGGAAAATCCTGTTAGTATGCTATAGCAATGAGTTATAATTTTATGGCAAATCATGTCACTCGTTCCAATTTTATCAGTTAATGGAGAAGAGTTCTTTTTTATCATTTGCAACCTCTGTTCTGTATAAGCAGTATTAATAAACACAACTCTATATTCGTTTAAAAAGAGGTCAACCACACAGTATTTTCATATTATCAGGATAATGTTCTGATCCCAATTATTTGGTAGCTACAGGTGGTAGCCGTGTTAGTCTGACATAATCGAAACAAAATAAAAAAAATCCTTCCAGTAGCACCTTAGAGACCAACTAAGTTTGTCATTGGTATGAGCTTTCGTGTGCATGCACACTTCTTCAAGTAGGAAGCGGGAAGGTAAACGGCGTTTCCGTGCACTGCTCTGGTTCACCAGAAGTGGCTTTGCCATGCTGGCCACATGACCTGGAAGCTGTACGCCGGCTCCCTTGGCCAGTAAAGCGAGATGAGCGCCGCAACCCCAGAGTCGTCCGCGACTGGACCTAATGGTCAGGGGTCCCTTTACCTTTTTTAAGGTGCTACTGGAAGGAATTTTTTTATTTGGTAGCTGTTGACCCTGAACACCAGGATGATGTGTGATGCATCCAATGATCATAGCATATTTGGATGGTCAGCAAACTTGGTCATCTTAGGAATATTTACTGTGTTCTTACACCCTGGTGTTGCCTCTGGAGACACTAGAAGATTGGTTTATCATGAATTTGGATGATGTTTCATTCAACTTTCTGTTGCAAACGTGGAACTTGAATTCTGAGTGGGGAAAGTGTCAGAGAAGTGGTGGAAACAAAGTGGGTAGGAGAAGGGTTAAGCATCCCTTAGCCTGGCCAGCACCTGTCTCTTCCAAAATGACTCTCTTGACACCCCTCTTCACAGTAGCAAAGTGGAAGTTGGGGCAGACAAATAGAGATTGCCAAAGAAAAATGAACATGGCAAACCCCATAAACCTATTTGTGTCAAAGATTGGGATTGATACAGGGATAAAAGGATCAATTACCACTCTCAAAGGAGCAAAAGCATGTAATGTCATGTGATCTGAAGCAATGCCAGCCATGTGGAAAGAACCCAGTCCACCATGGATAAAGAATCTGTGGGCCTTTGAATGTTGTTGGGTTTCAGCTCCTATCAGTCAACGTGATCAATTAGTCAGGAATGATCAACTCATCCAGGAACATCTGGAGAGACAAAAGTTTTCCATCCTTGATGTGCCCACTGTAAGCTCCTTGTAATAATGGCAAGATGAAAAATGTGAATGCAAAGCAGAATCTCGCAGCCACCTAAAACTTATTGTGCAATATGCTTATAATACCCAGATGGGCGGGGTATAAATAATAAATTATGAATTATTATTATTATTATTATTATTTGTGACTTTTTAATGAGTCAAGCCACAAAGTTTACAGATATGACACCAACAGGACTGGACTGGACTGAACAGAGACTGAGAAAGGCTAGCTCATTACCAAAAGTAATCATCAGTGTTCACCTTGTTTGGCCAATGGATTCAACTGGATCCACTTCAATTTGATTTCTTATCTTTTCCACTGGTCCTTCTTTGCACTTGACTCTGTGTAATAATGGCAAGCATCTACCTTGTGCAGTGTTATAGGCCAATAAAGATTTCATTCACCTGACAAAATGGGTTCAAGCCCATGAAAGTTTACGCCACAGTAATGTTCTTACTCTTCAATGTGTAACAAATTTTATTTAAACTAAAAACATATCCAATAATTGTGCAATCTTTTGAGTTCAATGGGAATTGCTCCCTATTAAGTGTATATAGGAGTGCACTTTAAATAAAAAGGAAATAATATAGGTTCAAACAAAAGCTACCAACATGTTATTTATTAAAAGCTGCTGGTTTTTCACCATCTTATAGGGTGTTACTTTAGAGTCACAAATGATGGCTAAAAGGCAGGCCAAACAGATCTTCACATTCTGAAAGTGGGAGGAAATCAATTTCTGTTGCTACAGGGAAGAATTATTGATACAGGAGGTCGTTAAATAATAGATGCTTTATGGCAACAGAAGCTTTTAACACAAATTCAATATATAAACAAAGATGCAGTTAAGTTTGTGCATTCTGTTGGTGCTTTGGTATGCTCTGAGTAAAGGAGAAATAAAAGACAAGCTTCTTCCACCCCTAAAAATACTGCAGTAAGACATTATTACAGTGAAAACAAAATACATTCTGGACTGATTTCTCTTTTGAAGTGTTGTTCTGATGATTATTGTGAAAAGCAACCTTTATACCAATAGAAAAAAACACATTACCCTAATTTATTCCCATTCCTTTTTACAATACAGTTTTAGGATTTAGTTGCAGGCAATCAGTGTATGGAGATGCCCATCCATTTTTCACTAAGCTGAGGGAAGATGTGAAGACATGACTAGAGCTGGAGTATTCCATATTGCCATGTCATGTACCACTTTCTGTACTAGTCCTTTGTGGTGATTCCTAGATGAATGTGCAGTTCTCTAACATGGAGATTGGGGGGGGGGTGGATCAATCAGTTTACTTTTGCACCAAGTTACCTGACGTTTGTTCATTGTTAAGTCCACAGCTCATACAACACTGGCTACAGACCCATGGTATTTTAGGGAAAGGTAGACTTAGAGCCCAGCTCACTGAACTGCTCTGGACTTTAAACTAGGTTGATGAGGCTGTATTCAGAAAGGGAAATAGCTGGCTGCTGGGCAATATGCTCCAATAAGTTGTAGCCTCCTTTGGATAACAGCATATTTCCCTCAGCCTTTGTCAGCTTCTGAGAGATAACATGTCCCAAAGCGCTGACTAATGATGGACCTAATTAACCTCTGGATCATAAAGACTCAGTTTATTATAAATCAAGAGAGAATTGTGATCTCTTGCTAAGTATACTATTAACCAAGGTATTCCATAAAGAAATGAATTGCTCCTCTCACCACGGCACATCCCTTTCCAGCAGCAATTAGGTAGCTTCAAAGTTGAATGATTGGTAGGGCCCGAGAGAACAAATGTCTACACCAGCTTTGCAGGCTGGCAAGCAGTGAACAGCAATCTCTTGTTCAGCTATGACTAGCACAAGTTGCTCCAAAAACTTACAGCCGTAAATATTAAACACACACACACACACACACACACACACACACACACAACCTTCTTCCAATAAAATCAATGATGCTGTCTGCTGCAGAATATAGGAAAAAACCAACAAGGTTATGTCCCATTTCACACTTTGACATACAAAGAAGGAGAATTGAGTGAGTGGGGGTGAAGGAAAGGCTGGACATAGATAAGCAGTAAAGAGGAGCATGCTTATTTAGTAAAGAGGAGCATGCTTATTTAGTCAGTATGAGAGGTTTTTATTTCGGAGTGTTGCAACCCTATCTTATCTGATGGCTGTGATGGTCAGGCCCTGGGTCTGCCTCCTGATGAGGTCTGCCAACCAGGGAAGGATAGCAAGTTTGTCAGTCAACCAGTAGGTAGGCAGGGAGGGAGGGAGGGAGGGAGAGGGAGAGAGGGAGAGTTGAATTCAAGTTAGATGCTGAGATTAGACTCTGCAGGGGACTGTGACTAACTGAATAGATTCCTATAGGAGTTATCTGTCAGTGGGGACAGATAGTGAATTTGAGTTTGAGATTCTATTTACCTGAGGGGACCATTAGGATTCTAGAAGGGTCTGGGAGTGTTTTACGGGTAGTGTAAGGCAAGGGCCATGCTAGAAAGGATTTATGTGTCCAGTGACAGCTTTAAAGCCTGAAGTTAAAAAAGATCTTAAATATCTCTACAAAGACTGTTTGCTTGAAACGAGGTGTTGTGCCTTTCAAAAGCAACCATTAAGCTGTACTGTAACATCAATGAGTGTAAACAAATAAAGTTAGTTTTCTTCCAAGAACGTCTCATCTTTACTTAGATCCACTGGGCGAGGGTTAAGTGGCCACTTGTTTTGCTTCACTTAATTCTAATACTTGGCTGCTGTTAAACATAAGCACCAACATAGTGAATTTAAGACCTCTGCTGTGAGAATAAAAGAATACATCTAATAACACACCTATAAATTACAGGCCAGGTCACACAGTTCCCATTTTAAGTGAGGCTGTCTGTATCCCCTGAATGATCATTTGCCTTGCCATCTTGGCCATCCTCTTCCAAGATGGTTACCTTGCATGTGCTGCCAGTATTACCATGTTTTCCATGGAACTGAGAGATATGGAAGGAGTTAGACACAGATTATTGGGAAGGTAGAAGTCCCACTGTCTCTAGCATTAAGCAGTGCAATAAAGGCAATGTATAAAAGACCACAAAATGAACTTGGAAGCTGTGGGTTGTGTTATAAATTATGAAAACAATCTGCTTCTCCCAATACAGAAATAGGTAGAATTATTTCCAGATGGTGGGTCAAGAGGGTTGGGGAAAATGGAAAAGGCATTCTATTTGGCATTAGTAGTAATATTTAGAAAGGGGAAAATAGGCAGCACAAACTATGGGTTGGGAGGTTTCTTTTCTCTTCTGTCTAATTATCTGTCTAATTATCATTTTGTTAAATCTCCCAGATGAGTGACAGCAATGTTTGTTATTATTGTTTATTCATTTATGAATCATATTTTATTTTTAAAAAATCAGGGTGAATTTTGTGTGAGACCTTGTTTATATGTTCTGAATGGGGGAAAATGCAATGAAACAATGCTACTGAAAAAAAGATTGTGCTTGATAAAAGGGAGGCTGCAGAGATATAAGCAGCGAAGGGGAGCTCATTTGTTTAATCAATAATAGACAGTGGAATTATTCCACTTTTTGCATTTCCCATGATTAAGGAAAGGCAAGCTTTATACACAGGTATCACCTGAGTTTGGCCTCTAATATTCCTCACTTTACTCTCTTCCAAAAGAACAGATGAACCAGATAGGAAACGTCTTTCCAATAGAGGCCTACCTGGCACTGCTGCTGTTAAACATAAGCACCAACATAGTGAATGTAAGACCTCTGCTGTGAGAATAAAAGAATACATCTAATAACACACCTATAAATTACAGGCCAGGTCACACAGTTCCCATTTTAAGTGAGGCTGTCTGTATCCCCTGAATGATCATTTGCCTTGCCATCTTGGCCATCCTCTTCCAAGATGGTTACCTTGCATGTGCTGCCAGTATTACCATGTTTTCCATGGAACTGAGAGATATGGAAGGAGTTAGACACAGATTATTGGGAAGGTAGAAGTCCCACTGTCTCTAGCATTAAGCAGTGCAATAAAGGCAATGTATAAAAGACCACAAAATGAACTTGGAAGCTGTGGGTTGTGTTATAAATTATGAAAACAATCTGCTTCTCCCAATACAGAAATAGGTAGAATTATTTCCAGATGGTGGGTCAAGAGGGTTGGGGAAAATGGAAAAGGCATTCTATTTGGCATTAGTAGTAATATTTAGAAAGGGGAAAATAGGCAGCACAAACTATGGGTTGGGAGGTTTCTTTTCTCTTCTGTCTAATTATCTGTCTAATTATCATTTTGTTAAATCTCCCAGATGAGTGACAGCAATGTTTGTTATTATTGTTTATTCATTTATGAATCATATTTTATTTTTAAAAAATCAGGGTGAATTTTGTGTGAGACCTTGTTTATATGTTCTGAATGGGGAAAAATGCAATGAAACAATGCTACTGAAAAAAAGATTGTGCTTGATAAAAGGGAGGCTGCAGAGATATAAGCAGCGAAGGGGAGCTCATTTGTTTAATCAATAATAGACAGTGGAATTATTCCACTTTTTGCATTTCCCATGATTAAGGAAAGGCAAGCTTTATACACAGGTATCACCTGAGTTTGGCCTCTAATATTCCTCACTTTACTCTCTTCCAAAAGAACAGATGAACCAGATAGGAAACGTCTTTCCAATAGAGGCCTACCTGGCACTGCCTGCCTGTCAACACACTGTAATGATTTGGCTGTTTAGACAGGCCTTTGGGCTTCGTGAGAATTGATTCTTTGGAGCTATCCATTTGCTATTTGTTGCCATGGTTATGCATTTCACTACTGAACTTTTAAATGACTGCCATTGTTCTATTATTACTTTTACTGTTTTGCATTTTTTGTTGCCTTGGCAGTCTCTGAGAGATGGGGAAAGTGGGATAGATATTATTCCAGGTAAATAAAAAAAATCCCTTTGCTGACTGTCTTGGACCACTCATGGATCAATGTCCTTCTCTCATCATCAGTTGCCCTTTTTTTGGGGGGGGGGGTTGCTGTCAGCATGAAATCACAGACGTAACAAGTCTTGCTACTATTTACATTACACGCAACTCCTGATTTAGGCATGTCCGAATGACATGTGATCATGCACACACACAGAGAGACAGCGCCGAACCCGGAACTAGCCCCAAAATGTCATGGAAAGGGGAAGAACGGGCTTACATGTGCTCTACCGAGGTCTGTGTGGGTCCTTTATCACTTAAGATGGTGAATCGAGAGTTCCCACTCCCACCCCCCAAAGGAGGTTTAGCCAGGAATTGTTGCTTGGCTTTCAGACATATCAGTCTCAATGTATTTATTCTTATTCTTCTTTCTGTAAACTGCTTTGAGGTTTTTTAAAATCAAGCGGCATATAAATTTTATGAAATAAATATGAAAAAAATGAACAGTATTTTGCTTGCAGAAAACCAGACACTAACACATTATGCACACACCCACTTACTATCCAGATGGGGAGATATTCAATTCAGGTCTCATTTGAAGTTGAATCTATCAAATTTACACTTCCCACAACAACATGTGAACAGAAAAAACAAACCAACTACACTGCTCACCAACCAAAAGAAATAATGTTTACCAAAAATGCATATTTTAGGGGAACGCATACATAAAATGACTATACTGGTGAAAATAGCACACAAAAAAGCCAATTAGAGGGGGGGGGGAACACCTGCCAAAATGTGTACTTTAGTGGAAACTGCATATAAACATTTGCTTATTGGGTCAAATTGGTTCTAAAATGCTGATGGTTTTTCACATATAGCAACAAAATGTGGAGAAATGGATTTAAGGTTGGGAAAAAAGAGAAACTGAACCAAACCAAAATTGACCTATCATCCCTACTCATTGTGCTACACTGTAAAATACTGCAGCAGCCAAAACACACAAGAGGAAATTGTGAAATTTTGTATATACAAATGATACCCAATAAAGCTCAACCTCCTGCTGAATAAATGGAATTCTTCTCATATGCCTGGGGATGAAACACATTATCTTGTACATGTAGTTCAAGCATTCTCAGTGCAGATTGCATATATTTCTTTAAGTGATTAGAAAACATAACTTGATAGCAAACTGGTTATATTGGGATGAGGTGATCTGTATACACTTATCGAAGGAAAATAAGTACCAGTGGTGATACAGTCATGTTTCCATTTGTCAGTACTGATGTGTTTTGCATGCTCACACTCGATTAAAACTTGTTTGTTTCAAAAGAGATAATTCTTGAAAATCATTTCTACCTACACACCAGTTGTGGGGAGCCAATATGCACCTCACGTTAACTTCTTTTGCCGACAACATGTTTTTATAGGAATTTATGAAAGATCTAGAAGCTGGAGTAATTTAAGATTCCTCCAAAATGTCTTTCCAATTATTTCTCCCCAACATTAACACCATCTTCAATTTTGGAATATGCATTTGTCGGTCTAAAAACTTTATCATTGATACAAGCTATTACACATTTCTCAGTCATCCTTTTGAATAATTCAAAACTCTGAGTGTGGGCAGCGGGAGATGTGGGTCTCAAGAGCATGATACTGTGTATTGGACTGTTGACTTGATTAACACAATAAGGAAATGGTTACAATTCAAAGAGCCTTCAAGTACTTTAAGCGATATTGATTTCATTGAATTTCAGCATGCTTAACCATCTCTGGTTTCTATCTACCGTATTAAGTAGGCTAACTATACATTTTATTGAAAAACACATTTGTGTTCCTTGCTTCATCTCATTCCTTTTTGAACATACCCTTCTTCATGTATTAGAAAAAAGTACAACTCTCACTGCTGACTTTAATGCAATATGACATAGTAGCCTTTGACTCAGGAAAAAGAGATAGTTGCCTTAAGGAAGCCCCGCGAAGCCCATTGCCCAGCCCTTCCCGGCTAGCGGAACATGAGTAGGTCATGATTTCTGTGAATTTGAAAGCATTTTACTTTATTTTTAAGTTAATGTTTTAACTTAGAGTTAACTTATTGCTTGTTATACTTCTTTATTATTTAAGTTTTTTCTACCTTTAATGTTGGGACCCAGGTGGCGCTGTGGTTAAACCACTGAGCCTAGGGCTTGCCGATCAGAAGGTCGGCGGTTCGAATCCCTGTGACGGAGTGAGCTCCCGTTGCTTGGTCTCAGCTCCTGCCAACCTAGCTGTTCGAAAGCACGTCAAAATGCAAGTAGATAAATAGGAACCGCTACAGCGGGAAGGTAAACGGCGTTTCCGTTTGCCAGAAGTGGCTTTGTCATGCTGGCCACATGACCTGTACGCCGGCTCCCTCGGCCAATAATGCGAGATGAGCGTGCAACCCCAGAGTCGGACACGACTGGACCTAATGGTCAGGGGTCCCTTTACCTTTTACCTTTACCTTTAATGTGTCCTTGACAATTTTTAAAGAATAGCTCTGAAACAGATTGTTTACTGATTTATATTCAGCTAATGGACAGCCACTGTATCTGTGATCCAAGCCAAGATAATGCAAAGGATTTAGGACTAAACTTGATCTAACGTATGGAGACCCATTGTGAGATCTCATTTTTAAAACAAAAACATAATAAGAAGTTCAACTGGTGCTTACGTTGTTGTTTATTCCAAGACCAAAGACCTTATTTTTTCAAACGTTTCAGCTTTGATTTTGATTCTGTTGATTTTTTTTAATGCTCATTTGAGATTTGCTACCTTATTAGTTTATTGCAATGTTACTTAATGCTAATAATTTGGCTGTATGGTTTCTTTTTATGTATTGTCCCAGGAAATTTGATGGAAGGGTCTTTTAAAATGCAATAAATAAATAAATAAATAAGCCTTGTCGGGGGGCTTTTTGGCGTGACAAAGATAATTGGCATTTCACCCAACCCAATCAAAACCAGGTGTTTTTTTATGCCTGCAATTTAATTAATGCTTTTCAAATCAATATAAAGAGTTTGTGAAACTTCTAAACATCAAATGGCAAATATGAATGAAATAGCACAAAACAAAACAGTTCTGCTGAAGCCTAAGGGCAAATTTTCACAGTCCAGTTCATGAGGAAGGAAACTGTTAGAAGCCTTAAGGCCACATACTTGATATTTTTAAAAATGGAAGGGGAAAGACATATTCCTGAGAACACTTGGCATGGAGCACTGAATACCATTTAGTACTAGCATTTTTTTTTGTTTAAAGATTTGTAACTGGAGCATTAGAAAACTCCATTATGAGCTCTACAGTAGGGTTACCATATGTCCGATTTTCCCCAGACACACCCTCTTTTTCAGGGTCACAATTTCTGTCTGGGCAGATTTTTTAAATTGGGCAAGAGATTTAGGTACAGTGGTACCTCGAATTACGAGCGACTCGACAACTGAATTTTTCGACTTACGAATGGGGGTAATGGCTGCGCGCTTACGAATGTCTCGACATCCGAAAGAAAACCATGGCGGTTTTAGATAGGGATTTTTTGACTTATGAATTTTTAGATAGGGTTGCTTTGACTTATGAATTTTTCTGTTTCCAATGCATTCCTATGGGAAATCGTGTTTCCAATGGCGGTTTTCGACTCACGAATTTTTCAACCTATGAAGGTGCCTTCGGAACGGATTAAATTCATAAGTCCAGGCACCACTGTATTTTGGTTTGGTTTCTGCACACATGTCAGATATACTGTACATATGTATGGGGATATATAGACACACACACATATGTCACACACACACACACACACACACACACACACACACACACACACCATAGTTCATGTCCAGTTCAAATTCAATTTCATCCATATGATCCTCAAAATCCTCTCCCCCACATTCATAGAATCAGAATTGTAGAATTGGAAGGGACCCAAGGGTCATCTAGTCCAACTCCCTGCATTGCAGGAATCTCAGCTCAAGCATCCAAGACAGATGACCATCCAACCTCTCCTTAAAAAAATAATAAATCCAATATAATAAAGTCCCTGTGTCTCTGCGTCCAGTCCCTGTGTCCGCGCTACTGCATATGTGCCCCACGGACACAGGGATTGGACGCAGAGACTTGAAAATCCAGATGGAGAACAGGGAGCAGTGGGGAATTATAGGCGCTGTTTCCAGCATCTGACTGCTGCTGAAAGCTCTGTTTAAAGGCCAGAGCCAGCTGGTTCTCATCTGTGCCTTCTCCTCTGTGAAAGCTGGTCAGCTTCAGGTAGAGTCACTTCTTCCCCTTCTCCTCCTTCAAGCTGCTGATCAGCTTGACATTCACTTAGGGTTCACATGTCTGATCCATGCTTTTAAGACAAAGAACCATACATGTGGATATACTGACTCGTGTGCATGCACACGAAAGCTCATACCAAAATAAAAACTTAGTTGGTCTTTAAGGTGCTACTGAAGGAATTTTTTTTTATTTTATGAGTTTGAGTTAGTGAAGCAAAGTCTTCCCACTATTGATCAGATATTTTAACACACAATGAGAAAAAGTGATTCATTAGTAGCTACTGAGCTGGACTTGGGCGTAAAAGAAATGCTGAATTAGGCACTCTGTTAAGGCACTACCTCCGTGATAATGACCCACTTCCCAGAAATATATGTCCATTCTGATTTAAACTTACTCTTTCTGTCGTCACTCGAGCATGCTGATACTTCTCTGTTGTTTCTCAGTGGCCCCATTTTGTCACCAATCGTGTTAATCAGTTGCCCACCTAGGTTTGCTTTTAAAGGAAACAATGCCTCCTGGTAATTTGTTGCTCTCATCCAAATTCAAAGAATATAGAGACATTCTCAATTTCCCCACACCACACAGTGGAGATAATAGCACATGTAAGACTTTCTCCCAGCCATTGTGGGAGGCATTTAGCTGGACACAATTATTTTGTAGCTGTGAGAATTTTCTGAATGACCCAATCACATGCTCAGGGCCTGGCGGAATTCTTTACCCTTCCAGCATAATGCTAACTCCATGGGAAATATCCTTTTGATTAGGCCCAGACCCCTTGGCTGGCTGCCCCATGTAAAAATAGTTCATGGGCAAGAAGCTTGAACACAGCTGGGAAAACTTCTACAGGATGCCAATATCCACTTAATTGTAGTATTGTAATTGAGTCAGCTATAGAAATACTATTATATAGAAATTTGTATGAATAGGACTATACATGGGGAGCATATATATAGGATGTTTTTTCCTTCTATTTTATCCCAGTTGGAAAGAAAGTCATATAGTGTTGACAGATTTAATCCCTGCCCCATGCCCCAAAAGATTTTGTATGCCTTTGTTAAATGGGTTATTTGAAGACTGAAAATATTTCTACACACACCCCTGATGCTATCTTTGGGAATGAAAAAAAATACATTAGTTCACACCTGCTTCATATAACCATATGGTCTGATAAAGTCTATTATGCTACGTTTGCTTATTTCACGTATCTGTATCCTGCCATTTAGTCTGAAAACTTCAAAGCAGAAATTCAAAGCACAACAATACAAAAACTAGGAAAATATTTGGAATCAAAGGCATTACAAGCAGCCACAACATAGCACACAATATACTGACTCAAAATCTAAGAGGTCTAAAACAGGCATCCCCAAACACGGCCCTCCAGATGTTTTGGGAATACAACTCCAATAATAATAATAATAATAATAATAATAATAATAATAATAATAATAATTTATTATTTATACCCCGCCCATCTGGGTTCCCCCAGCCACTCTGGGCGGCTTCCAACAAAACACTAAAATACAGAAATCCATCAAACATTAAAAGCTTCCCTAAACAGGGCTGCCTTGAGATGCCTTCTAAAGGTCTGGTAATTGTTGTTCTCTTTGACCTCTAGTGGGAGGGCATTCCACAGGGTGGGTGCCACTACCGAGAAGGCCCTCTGCCTGGTTCCCTGTAACTTGGCTTCTCGTAGTGAGGGAACCGCCAGAAGGCCCTCGGAGCTGGACCTCAGTGTCCGGGCAGAACGATGGGGGTGGAGACGCTCCTTCAGGTATACTGGACCGAGTCCATTTAGGGCTTTAAAGGTCAACACCAACACTTTGAATTGTGCTCGGAAACGTACTGGGAGCCAATGTAGGTCTTTCAGGACCGGTGTTATGTGGTCTCGGCGGCCGCTCCCAGTCACCAGTCTAGCTGCCGCATTCTGGATTAGTTGTAGTTTCCGGGTCACCTTCAAAGTTAGCCCCACGTAGAGCGCATTGCAGTAGTCCAAGCGAGAGATAACTAGAGCATGCACCACTCTGGAGAGACAGTCAGTGGGCAGGTAGGGACTCAGCCTGCGTACCAGATGGAGCTGATAAACAGCTGCCCTGGACACAGAGTTGACCTGTGCCTCCATGGACAGCTGTGAGTCTAAAATGACTCCCAGGCTGTGCACCTGGTCTTTCAGGGGCACAGTTACCCCATTCAGGACCAGGGAGTCCTCCACACCCGCCCGCCTCCTGTCCCCCACAAACAGTACTTCTGTCTTGTCAGGATTCAATCTCAATCTGTTAGCCGCCATCCATCCTCCAACCGCCTCCAGACACTCACACAGGACCTTCACCGCCTTCACTGGTTCTGATTTAAAAGAGAGGTAGAGCTGGGTATCATCAGCATACTGATGGACACCCAGCCCAAACCCCCTGATGATCTCTCCCAGCGGCTGCATATAGATGTTAAAAAGCATGGGGGAGAGGACAGAACCCTGAGGCACCCCACAAGTGAGAGCCCAGGGGTCTGAACACTCATCCCCCACCACCACTTTCTGAACACAGCCCAGGAGGAAGGAGCGGAACCACTGTATGACAGTGCCCCCAGCTCCCAAGCCCTCTAGACGGTCCAGAAGGATGTTATGGTCGATGGTGTCAAAAGCCGCTGAGAGATCCAGCAGAACAAGGAAACAGCTCTCACCTTTGTCCCTAGCCCGCCGGAGATCATCAACCAGTGCGACCAGGGCAGTTTCAGTCCCGTGATGAGGTCTGAACCCTGACTGGAAGGGATCCAAATGGTCCGCTTCTTCCAGGCGTGCCTGGAGTTGTTCAGCAACCACTCGCTCAATCACCTTGCCCAAGAATGGAAGATTTGAGACTGGGCGATAGTTGGCCATATTGGCCGGATCTAAAGATGGTTTTTAAAGAAGCGGTTTAATAACTGCCTCTTTCAGCGGGTCTGGGAAGGCTCCCTCACAGGGAGAAGCATTTACCAACCCGTGAAGCCCATTGCCCAGCCCTTCCCGGCTAGCTTTTATAAGCCAGAATGGGCAAGGATCAAGGAGACAGGTGGTTGGTTTCACTCGTCCAAGCAGCCTGTCCACATCCTCGGAGGTAACAGATTGAAATTGATCCCACACAACTTGACTAGACAGGACTCTAGCACTCCCCCGCCCCGGCCCTGCTCCCACGGTGGAGTCTACCTCTTCCCGAATCTGAGCGACTTTATCTGCGAAAAACTTTGCAAAATCATTGCAGGAGATCATGTGGCCCGTACTGGGCCCAGATGGAGCAGGTGGTTCCGCTAAATTGCGAACCACCTGGAAGAGTCTCCTGCTGCTGTTTTCTGCAGATGCAATGGAGACGGTGAAGAAGGTCCTCTTCGCCGTCGCCATTGCCACTTGGTAGGCTCGAAGTTGAGCTCTAGCCCGTGTCCGGTCTGATTCAAAATGAGTTTTCCGCCACCGGCGTTCTAGCCGTCTCAACGACTGTTTCATCGCCCTCAGCGCCGGGGAAAACCACGGGGCTGTCCGGGCTCCATGCAATCGGAGAGGGCGCTTCGGAGCCAGACAGTCAATAGCGCTGGTTAACTCTGCATTCCAGCGGGCCACCAGGGAATCAGCTGAAAGGCCATCGACATGGGATAAAACATCCCCTACCACTCTCTGGAAGCCAATTGGATCCATTAAGTAGCGGGGGCAGACCATCCGAATCGGTCCCACCTCCCTGCAGAGGGGAAGGGTTGCGGAGAAGTCTAGTTGCACCAGAAAGTGATCTGACCATGGCACTTCTTTTGTTTCGCTTTTACTTAATGTCAGATCACCAACATCCATAGAGGTGAACACCAAGTCCAACAAATGAAAATTGCAGAGTACTGTATATTCCAAAAAATCCAGGAATAAAGAAGACTTAAAACACTGGGAATGTTCTGCTGAACATTCTGCACATCAAGAAGTTCCAATGGGTCTTTGTATCCGTGGATGATTTAGTGGTCTTTGTATCCGTGGATGGTTCATGCCTCAAAGTGACCTCCACTGTATCCCAATCTCACAACTGATTTTCTAATTTCTTTTTCTCACGCTCTTTCAGCCTTAGATTATGATGAAGCAGTTGCTGCTTCCACTGTTGTTCAAAGTCACAGCACAGATCACCAGTTTGGTGCTGAATCTGCTTTGGTGCTGAATCTGCCCTGATGGATGGTCTTTATTGGGGATTGTGATCCAGTTGCTCTTGCTAGATCTCTCATTGGCTTTTGATACCATGGGATCCTCCCAAACCACTTACGGGCAACTGGCATTGGTGGAACTGTTCTGCAGTGGTACCAATCTTATCTCCAGGATGAGGTTGTTGTTTTTTTTGCCCCCAGGCTCTTTACAGTGGTACCTCGCAAGACGAATGCATTGCACAATGAAAAACTCGCAAGACAAAAGCGCTTTGCGATCTTTTTGTTGACTCGCAAGACGAAGTTTTCTATGGCTGTGCTCCGCAAGATGAATTTTTTTCTTTGCTTTGCTTACATTGGAAAACTGCAAGATGAAATTTTTGCAATACAAAACAACTCGCAGAACGAATTAATTTCGTCCTACATGAAGCTATTGGGCATAGTCACCGGGAAATTTAAAGTGAGGTGTCATCAGTACGCTGGCGATACCCAGTTATATTTCTCTGCAGCATCTGAATAAGGAATGGCTGAAAAGGCTCCTATCTCTGAATGCAGTGGCTAATAAAACTGAGCCTGAATCTGTCCAGTATTATTAATTTTACAGAATGCAATAGACTACAGCAAGCAATCTGAAACTCCTGCCTACTTTCCCTTCCTGTAGCAATACTGATCTGTATTCAGCTTCCACTGTGTTTGTCTTGGGCATAGGCTTGTTTATTCTGCAGAAGTTCACGTTTCCCCCTTTGTGTACGAGACCTGTATCCATCCTTTTGGTGTAAAGTTGACGACTTTACATAAAATGTTTTTTGGATCATATAGCAATTTGTCCCTTGGTGGGGTGAAACAACTGTTGTCAACTACCAGTCAGTTGAGATGTAAAGCTCAGCAGATAAAGTGTCACTTTAATTATTTTAATCTAAGGACATCTACAAACACCCCAATTCTCTCTGAGTGTTTTTCATTTTCTGGAGGGCACTCAAAACTGAAACTGAATAGGTAAAGCAACAGGAGAACCAAATCAGAATGCAAATGAAAAGCGGATTCACCCAACAGAATAAATTCATACCTTAGTAGACTCCCATCAGCCCAGCCAGCATGACTCACAGTCAGGGATAATGGGAATTTTGGTCCGGCAACATCTGAAGAGCCACCAATCCCCCATCCCTCATATAGATATAGCAACTAAAAGGTTCAGGGTAAAAGATCCCAATGCCTTGCCATCACGAGGCCATAATATGGCATAATTTGATGGGTGGCCTCCGGCAAAACTAGAACTCTGCTCTGGTAGTCTCTCACATGCAGGCAGCCACTGGACCTGATGTTTCCTGATTCCAACATGACACAAGTGTATTAAAGTGCACTTGCATAGTACTGCTGAGAAATGAGAAAGAATGAAGGTGTAGACAGTCCTTTCAATGTTGCATTCCTTCACTCATACAATGGTCTTTCAGGACCAAAGGAAAGCTGGTGCAATGTTGCCATTTCCTATCAGCAAGGGCTTGGATAGGGCATTGTTTTTGACTAGCTTCCTAAAGATCAAATGCCACTTGAGCTGCTGTGAAGCAAACCAACAGTTCTCTGGGTGCAGACAAAGCTAACCTATTAGATGTAGCTGCAAAATAAAGCCTTGGCAGATTTCAGGAAGAATACCATATAATGGATGGTTGTTAATGGATATTTGTTAATATTGCCTTATGATACAAATTAGTATTTGCTGGGGTTTGGGAAGTGGGGGGAGCCTCCTCCTGAGAGCGGTAACAGATGTTGTTAGTTTCAGCTAGATAAACTGTGATCAGTTGGTTCTGTACAAATTTTCTTTTTGCAAGAGAGAATTGTGCTAATTTGAGCTCACAAGAGACTGACAAAATTTAAAGTGAAAACGACAATGGAACATTGTTAAGACGGCAGGAACATAATTTGTTCCCTAATTGCCATACACCCCCCCCCCCAAATAATAATAATTCCAATTCTGATTTTGAGAGCCAGTGTGATGTAGTGGTTAGAGAGCTTGGGAGACCAGAGTTCAAATCTCAACTCAGCCATGAAGCTCACTAGGTGACCTTGGTCCAGTCACTGCCCTCTTAGGGTTGCTATGAGGATAAAATGGGAAGGAGGAGAAATCTGTACGCCACCTTGAGTTCCTTGAAGGAAAGATGGGATATGAATGTAATAAATAAATGCAATAAATAATATTCTGCACAAGACTCTCTTTGCCAACTAAATAATCAAAGGCATGATGGATTCAATGTTCAGACACATTTGGAAAGGTTTTTTTTGGGGGGGGGGGGGAGGGATAATTATTTGAATCCAAAGTATGAGGGGCCCAATGAGGAATGGCCTTTAACATAAGCAAATGTCATACTTTGTGCACCGAAAGCACCTACCAGGTTAAATCATTGGCCTATCTAGTTTGGGGTTGGCTACACTAGCTGGTGGCGCTGTGGGTTAAACCACAGAGCCTAGGGCTTGCTGATCAGAAGGTCGGCGGTTCGAATCCCCGTAATGGGGTGAGCTCCCATTGCTCTGTCCCAGCTCCTGCCAACCTAGCAGTTCGAAAGCACGTCAAAGTGCAAGTACATAAATAGGTACTGCTCCAGCGGGAAGGTAAACGCCGTTTCCGTGTGCTGCTCTAGTTCGCCAGAAGCGGCTTAGTCATGCAGGCCACATGACCTGGAAGCTGTATGCTGGCTTCCTCGGCCAATAACGCGAGATGAGCGCCGCAACACCAGAGTCGGTCACGACTGGACCTAATGGTCAGGGGTCCCTTTACATTTACCTTACACTAGCTGGCAGTGATTCTCCATGACTTTTCAGACAAGGGTATTTTGTAGCCCTACTTGATGATTTCAGGGATCGAACCCTTCAGCATGGAAAAACATGTGCTCTATGGCAGTTCTCCACAAAGAAAGCCACTCACTAGGTTTTTAACCTTTTCACTGTAGTTTCTTGCACCTTCTGAAAAGCAGTTTGGGCATCTTTCAGAACAGGGTTCAGTGAAATTCAATGGTACTTACAATGTAACCAGTGGAAATATGGAAAACGATGAACCCTGTATATGAGAGCAAAGAGTCTTCTGCTTTTTCACAGCACATGTGGGTTTGAAGCCCCATTGGGTTGCTGCCATTAAGCTAAATGGAACTTAACAGGCACAGGATAGAGAAGAAAGAAGAAGAAGTGCAGAGTTCCCCCTCAAAATACATAGTTAAGAAAAACTCGATTTAGAACAGGTTTTAGACAGACACGGTTTTGTGCCCTTCTTAAATATATGCATAAAAACAAGAGTGCCCTTCTGTCTGTTATATTCTACTATCTACATTAACTGCTTTTTTCCTTCATTGCACAGCCTCAGTTTATCACTACAATATTATTATGAAACCACACACATTCTTACTGGTTTAACGATGATAAAATACGAATGGGCCTTACATTAATTGCTAACTTAGGTCCCCTTTCACAAAAATCATCCAAGTCACTTGGGTAATAGAGGGACATTTCCTATGAAGTTTCAAATTAAATTCTTGCTAATACTCGCTATAATCATTTTAGCTTCTTATAATGTGACAAAATTATCATGAATTCGGCATGACTTTTGTTCAGTTATTAAGTTCTTACCATGTCAAGTGAAGTGATTTGCAGCAAAAAAATGCTTTTATTGGATTTTCTTTAATCCTTTTTGCAATGTAATGTCATGCGGTGTAATTTTCCCTTCTCAGAATAATATTAATGGTTGTCATTTTAGAGATACTATACTAGTGGCAGATAATCCACCAGAAAGAAATTCCAATAGACAAATAGGCACCTTTGCTAGTGTAAATAGAGAAAGAGAGCTCCAAAGTGTAGGTACACACACACACACACACATTTTTTACAAGTGCTGAACAAATATTAATTGGCACCTGTAACAGGGCCACTCAGTGTTCAACGAAGAGTTACTGACCCATGGGAAGAGCCCACTGGAACCAACAGTGGGGAAAGTCACCCCTGCTTTTCTCCCTCCCATTCTCCCACTTATTTCTCCCACCCACTGCTTGCCTCTTTCATTTTGATGCCCACTTTTTCCATTGACCCACAGGGAAATCAGTTGTGGGTAGAGCCAGTAGTGGGGAAAATGACACATTCTCTCTCCCCCCCCCCCTGTTTCTACCATTCCCCTTTTCTTCCTCTATGACACTCCTTTTTCTCTCACACACTCTGATACTGTGCACACACTATAACTTTAAATCCCATTAAATGCATATTTCCCACCCACCCCTTCAAAGAATTCTGCACACGATAGTTTACCCCTCATTGCAATACCCAGCAACCCTTATTAAACTGCTGTGCCCAGAATTCTTTGAAGGAAAAATGTGCTTCACATGTAAAGTGTAGACACAGCCACACTTTTTGACACCCCTTTCCCTATGTCTCTCTCAGCCTCTCTCATTTTCTTTATATCTCTGTGTAAAGAAAATGCTAACTAGCACTAGGGCTGACCATTTCTTGATGAGATTTAGGCTTGAGCAGACATACCCAGAACTGTGCTGTTAAAGGGGCACTTTTTTAAATGAGTGTGCGGCTTTTCCGAGCAGGATGTGTCGCTCTTGAAGTCTGTAAATTGCATTTAACAAGACTATAACTACCGTACTGAGAGAGAGAAATGTTGTTTCCACTTTAAGCTTAAAAGGTAAAATAAATATAGGTATACAATGCATAAAAAAGGGTTAGGAAAAGCTTCAGAGGTGATTTGGAAAATCATATCTCAGCTTAATCTTGGCACTGATAGGAATGAGGTTCTTGCCTGCACAAACAAACCTGTTGAGTGTTACACTCCATTTTGAAGCATGAACAATTAAGCCAGAAAACCTTTAGTTAACCATAGTTGTTGTTGTTGCTGCTGCTGCTGCTGCTTGCCATTACCAGGAAACTATGGTTACCAGTTTCAAACCGTATTTAATAGCATGGCTTGTGCTAAAGTTGATAATCATGGTTTCACAGTTTGGATAAAACAGGAAACTATGGCTAACTAATCATTTCTTGATATTTCACTGATTCTTAGTTTCAAGGCACAAGAGCTTCCTGGGCTTTCCCTCTCTGCTGCTCCTTCGAGCCTTCGAAGTCTGTGTGAGATTGGTGCCAGAATGGACAACAATTAAATTAAATTAAAAGCACATTTCATGCATCTGGATAATCTTTGTAGAATAACTTTATAGACGAATGAAAGAAATAACATTGAACTTCTTATTGTGTGGCATCTGAGCACCATGAGCTAGGCAAATTCACAATACAAATCAGATTTATTTTGTATTTCTGATTTGGGGTGCCCATGAGTGGTGTCCAATTTTCTCTCAGCATAGAACGACTACACCTTACTACAAGGGGTTGAAATTCAAAGCAATGCAAGCAACCAGTTGTGAACTGAGACCACTATTTGCGACCTAGGTCGCTTCCAGCCTATCAGTATTTGGGGAGCAAAATTCATGTTACACAACTGTAGAGCAACAAATCTGCTCCCTACCCTCCTCCCCCAAAAAATCTGGATTGATGGAACATTGTGTTGTTACCCTACAAAAGGAGGTTAGAATAACCTACCCACAAAAAAAATCAAAATAAATGCTCAATAAACAGGTTGTGCAAGCAGCCTTAGTTGCTAGTAACCACAGCTGTCCTCTGCCATTCTACTGCTGCTGAGTCTTTGCTTTGTAAATTGCTGGATTTGCTTTATGTGTTACCTTCCTATTTCAGCTTACATAGTCTTGCTACATCATGCTGCCTGACCTGCACTTTGATCTCTTCAACCTAACAAGAAACCCATTGGCCTCCTCACTTCTGAGGAATGGTTGTTGTCCACCCAAACAGATGAATTAATATACTGGAGGGACTGATAGATGACACAGAAGTGTGTTCCCAGTTTAAAATTCTTTTTTTTCCCCTCAACATCTCCTTCTCCGACCTCTGTTAATCTACCATTTCTCAAGTGGCCACAACTAACTCTGTGCACATTCAGACTTTGCTTTTCTGCATTCTGCCTTTCTTGGTAGTTGCAGAGGCATATCAAAACCGGCTAATGAATTAGACAGGATGAGCTAATGTGGATCCATTGTCTTAAAAAAAACAGAAAAGGAAAAAAAAAACATGCGGTGATTTAAGCAATTATTTGTATGATTAGTTCTGATTGTGTTTTTTCATTACAAGTTTCTTAGGAGTTACAGCTTCCCTGCTCCTTCTATTTTGTGTAAGTGTGGCAACTGAATGGTGTTAATGGGAGTGTCTTCCTCACTTTCTACCTAATTTCCATGATGGAGGGGAGGGGGAGTAGGGATCTCACATGTGAACAGAATAGCCAGCACAAATATATATATATATATATATATATATATATATATATATATATATATATATATATGCTACATCCATGTGAAGAAATATGCCAACAGCTCAGGACCACAATACCTCAAGGGCCGCCTCTTTCCATGTGAATTTACCCAGACCCTGAGATCACCTTCTGAGGGCCTTCTTCATGTGCCTCCTTCCAAGAGTGGCCCAGAGGGTGGCAACACAAGAATGGGCCTTTTCTGCAGTGGCTCCTCATCTGCGGAAAGCTCTCCCCAAGGAGGTTCACCTGGCGCCTTCATTATACACCTTTAGGCGCCAGGGGAAAACGTTCTTCTTTAGCCAGGTCTTTGTTTGATTTGATTGACATCCTATGCCCTTTTAAAATGTGTTGGGTGTGTGCATATTATTGGGTTGTTGTTGTTTTTCTTTTCATTATGTGCTTTGTGGTTTTATACAGTGGTACCTCTGGTTACGAACTTAATTCTTTCTGGAGGTCCGTTCTTAACCTGAAACTTCTTAACCTGAGGTACCACTTTAGCTAATGGGGCCTCCCACCACCGCCGCACGATTTCTGTTCTCATCCTGAGGTAAAGTTCTTACCCTGAGGTACTACTTCCGGTTAGCGGAGTCTGTAACCCGAAGTGTTTGTAACCTGAGGTGTTTGTAACCCAAAGGTACCACTGTATTCTGATTTTATCCTGTGAACCGCCCTGAGACCTACGGGTATAGGGTGGTATATAAATTCAATTAAATAAATAAATGGCTATGTAACTTTAAAAAGTGCGCTGAGAACTGTACTCTGGCAACACTACAACATTGACATCCTAAGGAACAACATACAGGAAAACAGTGGTAAAGAAGCAATCTAAGGTGCAGAACTTACCACTTCTTCATGGGTGGCACCTTCTACGTTTATGCCATTAACCTAAAAATGTCACAAAACGGTTATTTGAAATTTCGGACTAATATCAGAATGTTATACAACCATCAAAATAGTAGCATACTTTTGAAGCAGTTGTGTAGAGTAGACTGACCTGTATTACAGCATCTCCTATAAATAACATTCCTGACTGGTCCGCTGTAGAGTTATTTGAAGAAAAGAAAAACCACACATTAATTGAGAGACTTACAATAAGGACATATTTTCTTGCAGCAGTTTGTCTTAAGCAGGGTTATTGTAAGAGTCACTTCTACTACTGCCTCTCTTGTAAAAAATGCCAGCAGCATAGTAATCACCCAGCAAAGCTAAATAGATTGGTAGCAATTCTAAGGAAATTAAGAGGGCTGATTTCCAGTCACAAAAGATTATTTAATATGGAACACAAATGTCGCTTCCCACTAATGATGGATTTCATTAAATTATGGAGGAAATACAATTCACATTTTTCATTAGCTTTGGTAGGACAGTAAAATAGGAATTCTGCCTCCCTTGTTCTTTCCTCCTGAAAAGATGTGCAGAGGCTGCTTTCATCAAGGAGGTTGCACAAAGAATTTAATAAAGCAATTTAGTGTGAACTTTGAATCCACTTCACTGAATAGAGTAACCCGATATATTATTTCAACCAGTAATTTGCAAAGTTTCTGCAACATGAAATTAATGTGAATGTCACCTTGCCAGCTGCATGCATAACTAAAGCAGCATACAATCTCTCCTACTCTAAGAAACACGTTTTTTAAAGCCTCATCTCACATCATAGCACTGCTGTTTTTCACTCATCTTTTCAATGGCTTCCTAGAACGTTGCTCTAATTAGAAAAAGGAAATAGTTAAAAACGGCATAAATAAAGGTCTACGGTCTAGTTCAGAGATATGCTGCTGCCCTCAGTTTTCCTACAAATGAACAGTGATGGTTCACTCTGGACTGACTCCCTCCTCCTTTCAAAAATCTGAATGTTCATGTAATTACCAACACCCTGTAAGTCTCCAAGCCGTCTTCCCTGGCACCTCCTGCTGTAATGGCTGTCATAGCGGCAGCATGCATGGTAGGCGGGATCTCTCTCTCTCTCTCTCCTTTCTCCATGCCTCTGCCTGTCACTGGGATCAAATGCTGCCATGGCAATGTTCAAGGCCCCAGAAACCCCAAGGAAATCTGATTTCCATACTAACATCAGGTGCCCTTGGGAAACTGCAGGCCCACAACTCCAGAGACCCAATGCATTTCCCCCTAGGGAATCTGTGCTCTCGGTAACTTAACTGATCCGGGGTTCCGAGCTTGTGAGACTGTTTCAAGTGTCAAGCAGGAGTGGGAAGAAAATAAGTCCCCATTCAGACTTACCACCAACAGAGTGGAAGTTGTTTCCTGGTGGTATCTTACCATTCTGCTTTGTTAAATATAGAAATCATACGGGCATGGTTCATTTCCAGTGAACCAGCATTTGCTCTCCTTCCCAGCAGGTGATAGGCAGATGAAAGGATTGACACAGATAGCTCCAGAAGTGTATTTATGCAAATTAATGAGGAAGAGTCTATGAATGGCTGCTAAGCATGATGACTATACTGTCTTCCAGGAACAGAGGCACAACGCATCTGAACACCAGTTGCCAAGCATCCACAGTCAGAGAGGGCTATTGTCCCCATTTCCTATTTGTGGACTTCCCAGAAAGGTAGCATATGTTTGGCCACTGTGTGAAACAAGATGCTGGACTAGATAGTCCTGTGCTCTTTCTTACATTTTGATGATGGCCATACCTCATCCCCACAACTGGAACAAAGCCCTGAAGTCATCTGAGAATTGCTACAACCAACAGTGGTGTAGCGTGGGTTGCCAGCACCTGGAGCAAAGTGAGTATCCTCAGCGCCACGGATACAATGGATCAAAGGAGCAAGAGTTCAGCGACCTTCCCGAATGACAGCCATGGCACCCCAGGAGCATCGAACATGGCAGAGAGTGGGACAGGAGATTGGTCAGGAATGGGTATCTTTCTAGAGCTCGTGCAGAGGGATCCCTAGCAAAAGCCATCAGCCCAATCTACCCACGTGAACACTGGGAGATTTTCTGTGTGAGGGGGAGGGTGTACTATTTATTTATTTATTCTATGCTATTTGTTTTCCTTTTGAAATTTTGGCACCCCTAAGGATTTTGCGTTCAGGGCAAACTGCCCCTGTGGCCCTGCCCAAGCTATGCCACTGGCAACCAGGCTGATGCATCCGAAAAGCATGAGCTAGGTATACCGCTCAAATCTCATGGCTGAGAGCATGTCCCACTTTCTCTATTTTAAACAAAACTCTCTACTTTGCAGAATGTGCCACTGTGAAGGCTCTGATGTTGCTTTATAATGGCAAAAGAATTATTCTCTTGCAGGAATTTTCCTAAGCCCAGGATGTATTCCATGGTGTATGAGAAGAACTTGAAAAAAAATTCTCTTATTTAAGATGTACGTGACCATGCATTGATGAGTTGTTCCTTTTCTTCTGAGGAAAACAAGTACATTCTGTACAGTTTGATTGGCAGGAGTTTGTGATTAGCTCCCACTACAAAAAAAGATTGCTACATAATGGTGCTTTTATTCTGATTTTCTATATCAAGAAAAGTGAGACATGGAATAAAGTGGCCTAGAAATATGGTTTTCTGAAAGTTTGAAAAATGGCTCAGATACATACTAGAGGGCTGAAATTATGGTTATTTCTGTTATTGGGTAAACAAAACCACAACACAAAAAAACTGTAATCCAAACAACATGAGTAAGGCTTTTTAAAAATCTTTTTAAAAATTGTCTTTCACAGCAAAATGAATACAACTGAGTGTCCTGCAGTGAGGTCCAAACTGCATTTTCATAAATTGTACCCTAGGAAAGCACAGTTACCACTCTTTTGTGATAAAAGTGTGCTATTAGGAATACAGAGGCTTTTCAAACTGAATCAAAACATCTTTCAAAAACTGTATGTCTACCACACTGAAAGAATACAGAATGTTCCTAAAGTCTAATGTAGTCCACTTGGTAAGGTTATATTTTTCTCTCATTTTGTTTCATACTGCTATATTTTAAAGCATGGCAATATGCTTAGTACTTCAGTTCTACTGCATTCCAAGAAATTACTATATGTAGGAATGACAGATGGTAAAGAAAACAAAATCTGATCAACAGCGCAAAAAAAAAAAAGCAGTATGAGAATTTTGGAAATGTTATGAGTAAACTCTAGTGTGCGCTTACCAGAATTTGCTCTTTTCTTTTGCTTTTGGAATACCATTTGCATAGACATTGTACATTAAACTGGTCCATCTAATGCAGTACTCTCAACTTGACAAGCAGTGGTCATCACTGGTCTTTTCCCTTCAGCATTGCTCTTCTGGCAAACCATGGCTTAGCTCACAGCAGTTCAGTGGCAGGAAGACCAGAGCAAAGTGGCCAAAATCTCCTCTCCAGGAATCTGGATGCTTGTGCTAAGTCATGGTTTGGCTTAGGGTTATGTGCAAAGTAGTTCGACGAGGAAACAACTCCCCTGTATTTATATGAAGTTCTTGCAATACTACAGCAACCAATTCTCAATAACCGGAGCTGAGCCGTATTTCAGCCAGAAGATATAACCAAAGGTCAAGCACCTTTAGTTTCAATTTTCCAACAGGAAAAATCAGACGCTGCTAATACCGTAGCTGGATCCCATGCAGGTGTGCATAAACTCATTGATTTCAATAAATGCACTTACCTCTGCATAGGATCAGGCCTTAAGTATTTTCCCCACTGGAGAAGAAGAAGAGGAGGAGGAGGAGGAGGAGGAGGAGTAGTAGTTTGGACTTGATATCCTGCCTTTCACTCCCCTTAAGGAGTCTCAAAGCGGCTAACAATCTCCTTTCCCTTCCTCCCCCACAACAAACACTCTGTAAGGTGAGTGAGGCTGAAAGACTTCAGAGAAGTGTGACTAGCCCAAGGTCACTCAGCAGCTGCATGTGGAGGAGGGGGGAAGCGAACCTGGTTCACCAGATTATGAGTCCACCGCTCTTAACGGCTACACCATACTGGCTCTCAGTACTTAAGCACTTAACTTTGGCTGGTAGAGTTGGGATTGCATTGTCCAAAAAGGCCCACGGAATAGCTTCCACCAGAGAGATCAGCATGCCAACAATGGTTCATCCCAATGCTGCCATCCTTGCAGCTTGTGACTGTTATAAACATACAAGTTGATTTACTTCAGTATGACTGAATGTGCAGAACCATGTAAGGCTCGTCTTAGTCTTAAAAGCCACCTTGCATTCACCAGAGCTTAGAAGTCTGAACATTAAGATCCATAACTAGAACACAGATCCAAATCTCTTATGGTTACCTAGTGCTTGTTCACTGTACCTGCTGCAGCTCAGAAGCAACCATAGAAGAGTACTTCTGCAGCACAAGTACATGGTCACCTCCCAAATCCACTACATGAGCAATACACAGACATTCCCAAATACCTTACATGGCATCTCATCCAAATTTTGACTTTTCAAGTTAGACTAAAAACTAAAGTTTGCCTGCCAGGAAGACAGAGCTGTTTCTGCTGCTGAAGCTATCATGGATTAATAGGATGATGCTTCTCCTGTGATTTCTTGCTACCTCTGGATAATGGAAAAACTCATGCTGCCAATTTGATCATTTTATCTTAAACGTATTTTATCTTGTAGCTGCATTCTGTTTTCCCCCCAGATGGCACATCAATCAAAACACAGCTCCATAGACTTTATTTACCGCATCATGGTTATTATATTGTTATGGTGCTCAAACATAAGCTTGCTATAGTGGCGATAAAGAAACAATAGTATGAATTTGCAATACCCGCAATATTAACTTAAAACAGCACTGAAGGGGAAAGTGGGGAAAGGATTACAGTTTTAAGTCTTTCAACTTAATAAACTTTGACAACACCAAAGTGTGAAACGAAGCTCATAAATGATTTAGAGGATCCTGGAACAATACACTGTTTATTACACATAGATTCCCCTCTTCCTTTGGGAAAGCTTAGAGCGGTTTATAGTATGCTGTTCTTCCATCCTGCCACTTCCATCCTGGTCAAGCTAAGAGCTGCTAAGTTATTCTGTAACAGCATAATGTACCCTAAGGCGATAACATATAAATTAAAAAGTTCTACTTTCTCCATAAGTAGATCTGTATTTAACAAACAGCAGCCTTGCACACATATTCTTTCATTGCTTACAAAACACATGATGCAATAGATAAACACCAAGAACTAAAATGGAGACTGTCTAGTAATACAGTGGTGCCTCGCAAGACGAATTTAATTCGCTCCGCGAGTCAATTTGTTTTGCGGAAAAATTGTTGAAATTTCTTTTTTTGCCCATAGGAACACATTAATTAAATTTCAGTGCATTCCTATGGGAAACCACGATTCACAAGACAAATTTTTCGCAAAACAAATTTGTCTTGCGAGTCACCATCAGATTGCAAGACACATTCGTCGTACCATTTTTGTAAAGCCATACTCCATGCTAAGAACACTCATGTGTTATACTGCTTCTCTTTTAAAGTGGCACAGAGATTTATCTCAAGAGGAGCTGCTGGCAGCAACAGTCAGCTGACATGACTCCATAAATTCTATGCAAAATGTAAAGCTTTTTAGAATTCTCCTGTCAAACTATGGTTTTATGCTACTTTTGCTTTACAAGAAAAAAAGTCAACTCTATTGTTATTTTTACCATAATAATTAAAGGAAGTGGACCTTCTATTTTTTTCTTTTTTAAAGTTTCTTGCTTCCATTACTTCAATGAAATACTAAATCCACTACTTTGGGCAAAGAAAGAAAACCTCATCTCAAGCAACTAAAATGCATTCTAATATCTGAGAACAGGGAGGTTAGTACCAACATGGACATGATTAATACCACAGGTAAAATGCTTACTGAACTGAATAATGTGGCACTGAATCCGTGGAAGTAATGAATATTTAAAGTTTTATAAGGAAATAAAAGAGAGGCAGACTGGCTTCTTCAATCTTTCTATTCAAAGGATGGCACTGGAGGCAGACCAGAGATCTTATTATTTCTTGTTTCAAGACAGTGGGAAGGAGATATGCGAAAACAAAAGGGCAGAACTGAATGTGCACAGGTAATGGAAGGGATGTTTCCTACTGAGCTACACAGCTTAAGATGAAATGAAGAAAAACATGACTTATTATTAACAGTTACTACCAACTCATTAATTTTCCTGCAGTTATTTTTGGGGCTCCACTCTTTGCCCTTGATATCTTAGATGCAAAATTGCTTCTAATCACTTGCATCTTTCGTGCAGCACACAAAGGAATAAAACACAACACTTTTTCCTTGTATGATAAAATGTAATCTTAACATCTGATTTGTAAAGCAGAGCTGCCACAAGTTTATTGGGAAGGGGGAATTTTGATTGCCCCAGTGCGTTTTATCAGGGCTTTCCGATTTGTGGTTGTGACATGCCAAAAATGGCTTGGGCCACAATGTGGGGATCTACAATCTTGAAGACTTGGCAGAGTGTTTCCAGCTGAGAAGCCCAGCTGTTGAGAATTTCCCATGTGAACCATTAAAAAGGCTATCTTCTTTCATTAGATAGGATTTCATAAGACAGTGGTGGCCAAACTTGGCCCTCCAGCTGTTTTTGGACTACAACTCCCACCATCCCTAGCTAGCAAGACCTGTGGTCAGGGATGATGGGAATTGTAGTCCCGAAACATCTGGAGGGCCAAGTTTGGCCACCACTGTCATAAGAGAAATGCACTGGCCAAATCGACATTAGCAATTGCCAAGTTTATAAACTCCACCCTCAAATATCAGATGATACCTGCTTGTCTTTTATGTTATGGATACATATGTAAGTTAACCCCAAATATTCTTGTTGGAAACAGTATGAATAACCATTAACTGCTCCTTGAAGTTGTACCCTTTAACATTACAAATAACCCATTATTCCAGCTGGGGCCTGTATTCCCTTTCTCTTCCAATTATTAATCAGGTAACTACCCCCTTGAATCTCACCCTCTCCTTGACAATAACCCCACAAGATAGCAACATGCCATGATGTCTGGACACAGGGTACGTTCATTCTTGTAGTGCTACACCATGCATAAATGAATTTTTAAAGTGTTTAAAATTAACAAATGTATTTCAAATTTGAAGCAGTCATCATTCATTGACTTACTCTGATCACGGAATCCCACAAAGACCAGGACCACCGTGAGTAAATAAGAATTCAGCACTAGTGTCCCCCCCCCCAAGATTAAACTGAATATATCAGTCTGTCTGACTGTCTCTATCTATCTATCTATCTATCTATCTATCTATCTATCTATCTATCTATCTATCATCTAATCTAATCTATCTGTTTTGGCATTCAGTAGAAATTGCTCTGCTAAAAGCCAGCATGTTCAACTGATTCCCAGGGTATGTGGGGGGGTGGGGGTGCCCATTGCAACAAACAGCCTCTGGCATAGTTTAGTGAACTATATTCACCACTCAGTTTCAACAGATATCATTTCGTATTGTTTTTGCTACTTGTCTGACTCCACGTGCCGTATCAGTTAAGGGCACAGTGGAACTCTAAAGGTTTAGAACGTTGCAAGCCTGCAACTTCTACGGAAATTGGAAAGTGTAGCAAAGGAGCATCATCACAATGGTGTCAACATTCTGTGACTGTGTGGCTTGGAAAAGAATTTCTGCAGCCCGTCCAATAGTTGTGTGTATGTGTGTACACATACATAACTAGGAAAATGAAACAACCAGGCTTTTGCCACATAAAAAGTTGCCTTCAATATGTTGCTATGACTTTCCCCCTCCATTTTCAGGGTTGGTTTGGGTAGGCTATCTAGACAACTCCAGTTTCTTTTTTAAAACAACTTTTCTCTAGAACACACAGTTTCATTTTAGCTGCTCCATTATTACATTTCGCTGTCGGCTTACAGTATAAGCATTCTTCTTCCTTCTTTTCCACCTAGCTCATTTACCGAGGGGGTGAAACACATTCATTTTTCCCTCCCTCACATGCTATTTTTATGCCATGTACAAGACAGTATCTCTGTGGAGGTTGTATTAAAAGAATGCTTTTGTGCACTTAGGTTTCACATTCATTTTATTTTAATATTTGTTTAAAGGGGGCATGTTGCAAGCAAATCAGCATTTAAAGTTCATGTTGAAGCTTTATATGTGTTTGGGTTAATTTATATTTATGTTACTTGTACTACTTTTATTCTGTTACATTTTTGTTTTGTGATGGTTTAATGTCCAAAGGAATCTAAATCGGAACCCTGTATTAAAAGCAAAATGAAATATTTAGTGAATCTACATATGTTTCAACATTTTGGGACCGAAAACTGGGATGCACATCTTCCTGGCTGTGCTCTCGTTTGTGTGTCACATCAACTGCATGAGAGCACAGAACCCATGTATTTTACTGATCTCACATGTTTGGGGGCTCTGTGACTTTGCACATTTTTGGGTGCCGTGTTGAGATCATGAAGGCAGTTCAAGGATATGGAACTGGAGAAACTGTGATGATTGCTTTCCTCCACCCCACTCTCATATCCTGTGCTTTTAGAATCATAGAATAGAATCATAGAGTTGGAAGAGACCACAAGGGCCATCCAGTCCAACCCCCTTCCAAGCAGGAAACACAATCAAAGCATTCCAGACCGATGGCTGTCAAGCCTCTGCTTAAAGACCTCCAAAGAAGGAAATTTTGAAATGTGGATTGCTGAACTGGACAAAACAAAGTGGGAACAGAGAAAAACCTACAGAGTACTTCTTTGGAGAAGCTGCAGAGCACAATGGGAAATCTGTGAGCCTTCATATGTTGTTGGACTACAATTCCCACCATCCCAGCCACTAGCCAGGCATCTGGGCCTGGTGGGAGCTGGAGGAGTGATGGATTTCCTATCCCTGCTGTAGAAGATAGGAGTTCTGCTAATCAAGGGGCTGCTCTCCTGAACCCTTCAACAGTCTTGTATAGGGCAGGTCCCAACAGTTGCTCTGTGAACACAGTACTATGCAGCTTCCGACCTTCCCAAAGGACTCTTCTCTCCAAGCCGCATAAGTTCCATGTGGTTTTAAAAGTGTGGTGCCAGATTCCCTCCATGCTGGATTTTGCTACCTGTGGTTTCTGAGAATGCACAATAAGAACTGCTGATTGAAGCAACTGTGCTAAGTGTACCCTTAGTCACAGACAGAATTTGCAAATAGAAACAAGATGTTTTAAAAGGGCACCGAACACAGAAATAGAGCCAGTTTAAGCGCTGGCCAGCTTTGATAAGCATCTCTCAACCTCCTTATGGAAAATGGGGTAGAACAAAATAAAATAATACTGGACACACCGAAAAAGGGAGGTAGCAAGAGTAGGAAACTAGTTCCAGAAGTTGCAAAACATGGTGGTGTGGAGACAAATTTCCAGATGACAGAACATGTTCACATTGGCATTTATTTGTCTATTAACCAATCTATATACTGCTTTACGAGGTGGAACTGGCCTTTCGAGGCAATGTACAAAATTTAATGCAATAGAATCGTATTCAACTAAAACCACATTGCAGCACCATAAAACTTAAGAAGATCACAAGAACCTGCTAGATCAGAGCAATTCCCATCTAGTCCAGCATCCTGCTTCTAGTGGCCAAGCAGATGTGCAAGGCAAGCCCACAAGGAGGACATAGTTAATTGGGCTCGATGCCTCTCTTTGATGTAGTACAGAGCAACATCACCTCCAGTGAATCCTTCCCTGTCCATCCTGTAGCATCAGTCTCTAGATATAATGATGTCTCACTGTTTTTCTCCATACCACTAGGTTTCCATTGCACCCAGCGTATCTATGCTCTCCTTTAATACACTAAAGCCAAGAGTTTGTCTGAGGTGTCTGAGGCAAAATGGCCACCCCTGCCAAAGCCACACTTACCAAGGTTGCAAGGCTGTGGGTTCTGGTGAGATATTGTGAGAGCCCCACATTTTGTGGGGTTCTTGTGAGATCTGACCAGAACCCACCCGGAAGACATTGCAGCGGAGGGTGGGGCATAACTGCAGGAAGGAGCCCCTTGGATTCTGCCACCTAAGCCTCCCTTGGTCTGCCTCATGAACAGGCCTGCTAGCAACTTCGTATGGTCTGGAACCCTGTTCAATCCCTCTGCAAGTAGTTCATGAGAAGGGTTTGCCTTGCAGAGAACTAGCAGGCACCGGAGCAGAGAACTAGCAAACTGATGCAGCACCAGAGATCAGGCAGAGCTAGTACACCAATGCAACACTGGGGGGTCAGGTATAGCCCTTCTTTAACCTGAAAACATGAGTGCCCTAGACATAAATGAGCAAGAATACAGCTTTACGGTCCTTTATCACAATATACATGAGGCATATACTCTAGTAGTCCCATATTCATGTTTAGGAAGAGTAATTAACTCTGTTTTCAAATTCTCCAAAAATAAGACAGTTGCATTACAATCTCAAGGAAATTTAAGCTGCTTAGAAAATGGGGGTGGGGAGAAGCAAAGATTGTCCTAGACCAGTGATTGGCCCTCCGGCTGTTTTGGGACTACAACTCCCATCATCCCTAGCTAACAAGACCAGTGGTCAGGGATGATGGGGATTGTAGTCTCAAAACAGCTGGAGGGCCAAGTTTGGCCATCACTGTCCTAGACAGTATAGCTTTACTGAGAAGTGTTCAACCTCCCCTAGTACGGATGTCAACGCATGACATTATTCTGTCAGTGTAATGTATTCGCTTTGAGTAACAGTTATTTCTTTTATAGGAGTATTCTCACAAGACTATGTTCCACTCTAGACAGACAACTTCACAATAATAGGCTCCTTGGGATTTATTTATTTTTTCAAAAAAACTTGTATGTAAGTTTAGTCATGTACCCATATCTAATGTTGATACCCTGAAGCATTGCTTGAATTTCATTTCTCACATACCTCTTTCAAGGTCTGTGCCTCATTGCTGTGTATGCTCTGGTTATCCCAGTTTCCAAACTATTGGAAGTTTACCATAATAGTTTCCCTAATTCTTTTCTATATAGGTATGGACTAATAGGAAATAATGCCTCGTTTCAAAGATTGCTAACAACTGTTTCTTAACATTATTCCACACTCCCCTAAATAGAGTTGAGGTTCATGTACTGTAGGAATATACAAACACACCAAGAGCGAAAATTCTATCTGAAGATTGCTCAGATTTCTACTTTGTCATGATTGCACATTTTTGGAAGCTGAAGTAGCATACAGAGATGTAAAGCATGGCCACTGAATTGTCAGAGAATCCCCTCAGATGTAGCACTGTGACTCGCAATGAATTTCGTTTGCGCTAGAGATGCGAATTCTCTTTAAAAATAAATGACAAATGTGTTTGGAGAGGGAGTAGAATGCCTGAAACAGTGGTGCTAATAGTCACAAACACCGCAAGCAGGGGAAGTAGAACTGCGATCCCCCAATGAAAACAATGGGGCAGTTATAGGATGTTGCTCTTGCATAGTTGCTTATATAATTGGGACCCTCTGTCCAGTTTGTCCAAACTTGGAAAGGTGCTTTCTAATAGTGTAGAATGCCTGATAATGCCAGTGTTGACAGAAAACAGCAAGGTTACAGGCAGAAGACCAAGTTTCCCATTGAAATCAACAGAAAAACCAAAATTGGTAAACTAATAAAGCATCAAATACAAAACGAATGCAATTCAAATGAATGAAAATGAAGCAAACCAAACTTTTAAATTTAGGTTGAATATAAAAACAGGACGTTTTTCCTCGTCCACATTGAATTTGCACCTGTGAATCCATATTTAATTACAGCACTTAAAATCAAAATCTCCCATATGGAAGTACGCATTTGCTTTACCTGCTTGGTCTTTAAATATTTTTGATATGACGACAGGCACTTTGTGTTCAGCACCACCCTGAAAGAGAGAAGTGACAAGAAGAAAAGTTTTAGCTGCTCATCGCCTTCACTACGTATCAAAAAAGAGAAGAGAAGAATTATGCATACCTTTATACTTAAGCCCAAGCCACCAACTGTTTGTCTACGAAGTTTAACAGTTCTGTGCTTTAAAAAATGGTAGAAAAAATAAATTTAGGTGAAAATACAATATTAGATGCATGCATATCGAATTTGTGCTATTTCACCTACTCTCTCTTCTCATATTCAACAAAGTTACTCTAGAAAGCTGAAAGACTACGCTCCATAAAAATAATATGATATTTAATTCATAACACTATCACTAGCACAAAAGAAGGGCTTTTTTCTTCATTTACTGAAGGGGAAAATTAAATCCTTTGCACCAATTTATACCTTGAGTTGCACAATCGTCTATGACAAATACAATCCAGATATATGCACACAGGACTTTCATGATTTTTGACCAGTTGCTAAGACTATTTCACTGTTCACAGATATGAACAGGAGCTTGTGCCGTTGGAGCCACTATACTTGTCAACTCTAAAGCACGTCCCTTTGAATTTTATGCGGTTTACTCCCTTGAACAGCAATCCTATACACGCACTGAACTCAACGAGGCTTACTTCTGAGTAAACTTGCAGAGAACCACACTGCCAACACAATATGTGAAGTCTCATTAAAGGACCGGGTGCAACAATATCAATGTTTGATTGGACTGATATGCTTTTATTTAAAATTTTCTTGTTTGCCCTTGTCAAATCTCTGAAAGTTTAAAAATACGGAGCGTCGCTTCTGGTGCATGTTTGCACAAAAGTTTGTATTCTTTGCTGATATCAGTTATACCCTGGATTTCCATTTTTAGTTTTAAAATCAATCTTTTCCCATATCCAGCTGACTTTCCTGCAGTGAGCTACCCCACTCATATTAATCTATTTCTCATGGTTATTTCTTCAATACTTTTTTTAAAAAAAGCAAGTATGTGAGATAAAATCTTTATGGACATCTTCTGTAGCAATCTATCTCACGTTTAATAGCACCTTGCATTTTTGACATTTTATTCATGCTCACTTTTCTTGGTACTTGACATAATACCGGTAATGGAACATGAAGAGCTTCGTTTTATCTATTGACAGTAAATGTATAGTAATACAGTTTAGCAACATGCTGAGTGCAGCTGTAGCCGCAATGCCATCTCTCATTACCAGGAGCACTGTGCCATACAGAGCGTGCTCACGTACGGTTTATGTGTGTGGTACGGAAGCTGTACTTCCTAGGACAGAGCAGGGCTGTGTAGAATTATTAAAACAGCAGAGAGCATTATTGTCTGCTCACTCACCACCTTAGAACAAATTTACACCACCAGGTGCCATAGAAAAGCACTAGATATATCAAGAGATCCAACGCACCCTGGTCACCATTTCTTTCAGCTCCTGCCATCGGGACGGAGATATAGAACAATGCAGGCAAGAACGAGCCGTCTCAGGAACAGTTTCTTCTCTAGAGCAATTTTGGCCTTAAATGGAAAGCCTGGACTTTGAAGTCATCTTATTTTACTTGTTATTTTGTATTATATTTACTGTTTTTAATTAGGTTTTTGTAATTTTGGATTATGCGGAATGCTTTATCTGAGTGGATGTAGCAACTGAGTAATTTCGTTGTTCCCGCAAGGGGACAATGACAATAAAGATATCTTATCTTATCTTATCTTATATGGTTGGATATTTCAAGGTTGCTGTTGTCATTGTTGTTGTTGTTGCTATTATTATTATCATTATCATTACTATTATTATTCACTCTATATAGAGGGAAATTATTGTTCATATATTTATATTATATGATGTTTTATTTTAACAAAACTGTTGCTTGATTTGTTTTCTAAGGAAACACCCGTAAGTCTGATTAATTTCCACAAAGGCTTCTGCAGAGTTTTATTTTTACACATATATGAAAAAGAAACTGACATCATCAGCTTGAGGAAAGAAATTGTTTCATTTTTTTAAAAAAAATATTGCTTTTATATTGCACTAGCAAAGCAAACTCAACATTCCCAACAGTGGTGTGCAGTGAAATTTTTCGTAAGGGACAGTTAGGGGCAGAGGTGCCAGCTTACGAGAGCAATTTGGGAGAGGGGAGGCACTGTGTGTGAGAGCATTGCACCTCCTTCCCTAATCTGGGCATACAGTATTTACTCACTGGGTGGAGCAGAGCTTCCAGCAGGTGAGTCACTGTTGCTTACTGGGGGTGGGGGTGGTTCAGGCAGCAGGGAGGTCAGCACAGTGCAAAACCTCAGCTGAGCCAATCTAGCACTCCTGCTGGTGTGTTTGCACCTTACCGACTGACTCATTGCTTTTCCCTTCTCCCTTTTAGCACAGCACAGCAACTCTGCCCCACCTAGTGAGCTGCTTCTGTACATCTGGTGAATTCAGCTCACCTTCCTTGCTTAGAAGCATGCATAAAATTGGAGCTAAGGACCCTCAAAAAATCTCCAGACTCACAGAATCCCACATTGCCATCCATGTGGGATGGTGAGTGGCAGTTCGATCAGCTGTGAGTAGGCTCCAGGAATATAAGTGAATGTGTTAGGGGAGAGGATTGTGCCTGTTGACCCATAACTTTCTTGATATGTTGAGTCTATCTCCATACAGAATCCAGTGTGTAATCCATTCATTGTCAAATGAGATTTCAGAGCAAATACATATATGCCTTCCATGCACGTATTCTGATCTATGAAGTGAAAGCTAGGGCTATATTGCACTAGCAAAGCAAACTCAACATTCCCAACAGTGGTGTGCAGTGAAATTTTTCGTAAGGGACAGTTAGGGGCAGAGGTGCCAGTTTACGAGAGCAATTTGGGAGAGGGGAGGCACTGTGTGTGAGAGCATTGCACCTCCTTCCCTAAACTGGGCAAAAGCTTTCCAGTCCTTGGGAAAGAGGCGCCAGACCTTTGACAGGATGCTGGAGCCCTGCTGCCTCCTTCCCAAAGCTGGGTGGGCATTGAGAAGGTGGCGGGTGGGCTCTTGGACCCTATCAGATCATTGCACCTCCCTCCCTAAGCCGAGCAGAAGCTTCCCAGGCTTAGAGAAGGCGAGGCCAGGCTTTAATAGGCTACTCTTAATTCACCACTGATTCCAAACCAACTGCATGGCTTTTATTCAGTTACAAGTACAGCGAGCTTGAACTCTGGAAAGACACGGTAACATTCTCCCCTTCCTCTGGATGCATATTTTTAAAGAAGCAACTGAAGTCGCCTGGGAACTGAGTTGAAAATGCTGCTTTGCCTCCATAGCTTGCAAAGGGGATCAGAAAAGCGAGGTCACGTCATCACCTCTGCACTAGTTTCAAGGGACTACTGAATCTGAGACATTGGTTGTGTTCGCATGTAATGCTAAGCCAAACCATGGCTTAGTATGAGCAATGAGCATGCTGGCTCCCAGAGCAGAGCCTACAGCTGCTCTGCTCCTTTAGGCTCAGCTAAGTGTGGCAGCGAAACTCTCTTCTCCTTAACCATCATCCTGGGGTCAGATGACACGCCAAGTAAAACGTTGGCTTAGCTGCTGCGCTGAGTTAAAAGAACTTGGGAAGAGGAAAGCAGCTTCCAGCTCACTCTGCGAAGCAGCACATTTGCACAGGGCCAGTAAGACAGAGTTTGGCTTACTGTGATGTACAAACCAGGACATTTTGCAAGTCTCAGATTACAGTTATTTAGCCTGACAAATTGCAATTAGTCATTCAAGAAAAGAAATAATAAAGAGTAGTGCACTGAAAGTGCTCTGTGATTAAATTTTAATGAATATGTGCTTACCAGCTATACTTAACTAATATAACTGATATTTAATCCAGAATCTATCATCTCGTAAGGCATCAAATCAAATGTTAAGAACAACTGCAGCATTTTAATATTTTGAGGTTGAATTTTGTTAATTAGCAGCATGGTTGATTAACTAGTATCTAAATATAGCCAGATAATGGGGAAATGAGCAATTAAATCTTAACTTATTTTAAATGCCAGTTATTTTAATTAAAATACTCAACAGGGCAAAGAAACTGCAATACGAGCATTGACTTCCAAACCTTTTAAAACAGAGCATTTACTTCTACCTTATAATTTTTCTAAGTCTGCAAAAGATTCAATTTATTGTACATGTTTTAAAAGGATGTTATTTATTTTGGATTGCATTTAAGCTATAGTCATAGCTGCCAAGTTTTCCCTTTTCTCGTGAGGAAGCCTATTCAGCATAAGGGAAAATCCCTTAAAAAAAGGGATAACGTGGCAGCTATGGCTATAGTATAAGCATTCATATGCATATGCATTCAGTCATTCTGGCAAGCATGAAAGGTCCACAGAGAACTCTATGATTGCAACCATTCAATCTCACAAATTACCATATTTTTCCGTCTATAAGACGCCCCCATGTATAAGATGCCCCCTATTTTGGGGGACTCAGATTTAAGAAAATGGGGGGAGATGGCCCCATGTATAAGACACCCCCTAATTTTTGACATTATTTTAAAGGGAAAAAACCTAGTCTTATACACGTCAAAATACAGTATTTACTCACTGGCTGGGGCAGAGCTTCCAGCAGGTGAGTCACTGTTGCTTACTGGGGGTGGGGGTGGTTCAGGCAGCAGGGAGGTAATCACAGTGATAACACCTCAGCTGAGCCAATCCAGCACTCCTGCTGGTGTGTTTGCACCTTACCGACTGACTCATTGCTTTGCCCTTCTCCCTTTTTAGTACAGCACAGCAGCTCTGCCCCACCTAGTGAGCTGCTTCTGTACATCTGGTGAATTCAGCTCACCTTCCTTGCTTAGAAGCATGCATAAAATTGGAGCTAAGGACCCTCAAAAAATCTCCAGACTCACAGAATCCCACATTGCCACCCATCTGGGATGGTGAGTGGCAGTTCGATCAGCTGTGAGTAGGCTCCAGGAATATAAGTGAATGTGTTAGGGGAGAGGATTGTACCTGTTGACCCATAACTCTCCCGATATGTTGAGTCTATCTCCATACAGCATCCAGTCTGTAATCCATTCCTTGTCAAATGAGATTTCAGAGCAAATACATATATGCCTTCCACACACATATTCTGACCTAGGAAGTGAAAGCTAGGGCTATAAGGCATAGACTCATTCTTCCACCATAGATTCATTCCTACATTGTTTTATTCTGAGCACAGAGTTTATACATTTGTCTAAATAGCTGCCCTGTACAGTGAATACTGTTCCTTTAACTGAAATATTAAGTAATTCCACTGAGGGTCAAACTACACATAATACCAAACTTGTACATCAGTTTGTTTGTTTTAAAAAAATCCTGTTTTATATTGGGGCTACAGTATGTTGCAAGGGGAACTTTAAACTCTTCTGTGATCTGGATGGAAATTAACCCTCTGCTACTATTAACCATTGGGAAAGGAATGGAGAGATTCTCGTTGGCTTTTGTTGACTTTGAAAAGTGTTACCATCTGCTTTTCCTTGCCAGCACATACTGCTCCACCAAGAATGCATGGGTTTCATTCCATTATTTTTATTTGCCACTATAAACATCTAAATACCTCCACAACCATATAACAGAAATACTATGCTATATATATTTTTTTATAAAAAAGTATTCCATTATGAAGTAAATTATACCCAAGATGCACAGTTTAAATGCAATGTTGTGGGGGAGACCTAATTGTTGTGCTTTAAAGGTTTTATTGAATGAAGATTTCCTGAAAACTAATCCCAGCCACAGACCTATCTCCTGCAACAGAAGTTGTTAGTCATGCGCATGAGTGACGATTGGTAATGGAAGTTCTGGATTATGGGCTGGTATTACTGTAATCCCTTTTTTACTGTCTCTGCTTCATCTTTCTGTACTGTCAAATGCTGGAAAGCCTCTGGTAACAAAAACACTCCACCGGCACATTGTTCTACCGTGCTATCTATATGCAGATACATTTTAAAAACTGCAAAAGCAAACAAACCACTCAATACTGTCTATATAAAAGCAGCAACAGGAGATGAATGATTTTTAAAGAATGATGCAATTTGTTTTAGTGTTTTGTTTCTGGCTAGTTGGCAGAAAGAAAGAAAAATCGAACTGGATGATTCTGATGCTGTTCTGCTTCCAGAATGGCTTTTGATCCAGTAGAAACATCCACTCATGTAAGAGAAGGGGAGCTGATTTTCTCCACCTCCTGCTTCCTGCCACAGCACTCAGTAAATCTGTTCCAGAACACTGTGGAAAGTGGTGTTAGGGGCTATGGAGGGAGAGTCAGAGAAAATTAGCTCCCCTTCTCCTACCTTAATTGACGCTTCCACGAGATCAGGTTAAAGTCTGAGAAAGTAAGGCAGCTTTGAAGAAGCAATTAGAAGGCTGGCAAACAGCCAAATTGGCTGGACTACGTGACTAAAGTTTGCTCAGCAACCTAGAGGCCTAGCAACAGGCTGTGATTGGATGGAAGTTCCCTGATAAGCAGCATGATACTGCAAGGTGGTTGTTGGGGAGTTTTGAGAGAGTCTGGAGATAGTTGGTGTGTCTTAGATGAGAGAGCTGTGTATGGTAACTTGTAAATACTTTGCTTTTGGTTTTGCTCTGCTGTATATAACAAAAGCAACTGGAACTCAAGTTACTGTTCCTGAAGTTCTGTTCCTGAACCAGTGCACTGGGCTGCACAGTCTTGCAGGGTGTCTGCTGCAGGAGGATCGGCGTAAGATCCACCACCACCAAGAAGAAGAAGAGTTTGGATTTGATATCCCGCTTTATCACTACCCTAAGGAGTCTCAAAGCGGCTAACATTCTCCTTTCCCTTCCTCACCCACAACAAACACTGTGTGAGGTGAGTGGGGCTGAGAGACTTCAAAGAAGTATGACTAGCCCAAGGTCACCCAGCAGCTGCATGTGGAGGAGCGGAGACGCGAACAGTAGGAATCTACTGTTCTTAACCACTACACCACGCTGGCATAGATCAGCACTGTATTTCACTTACCGGAATTCAAACATGTACCTACCTATTCACAGAATGAAATAGGGGCTACTATCCTATACACACTTACCGGGTAATAAATACCATTGAACTCAACAGATTCACATCTGAGTAGACATGCAGAGTAGTGCAGCCTAACGGGATAATCCAGACCTTCCTTTGTGTACAGGATGAGAGTTGGCATCGGTACAGAAAACCAAGCAAAATCTTCAAACCTTCCTAGATGTAATTACCCTTTGTTGTGTACATCTAGAAAATTAGATGGCAATGGGCCTTCCCAGTTGTATCCACCAAGTTCAGTTGGAACAGAACTCGTATCGTCATTTGATTGCATCCACATTTGGTTGTATGAGACAAGTGCATTTCCCCTGCATCATAATCTATAAAAATGTTGCCTAAATTTTCTTTTGCTCAAAGGCTTACCTCCTCAGGTAAGTTTTTTTTAATTTTCCATGTAATTAGTTTTATTACTGCAGAAAGATTCATACTCCATATTTAAAAGGATTGCTAGCTGTGTTCTATCCAATTTTGCTAAATGTAACTGACAAACTACTTCAAGTTCCTTTTAAATATATATAATTTAGTTTGCTGTTGTGACTTATTTCAGGTACCATTTGGCCTCTTGATTTATGCAGTAATTACCCTAGAATATATATTGTGATGTGAATCCTTTAAAAAATATATGGTAAACATACCCATACCAACTACTTTTGAACTAGAGATCACTGTGTAATGCAGGTTGAAACTTCACTCAGGCTTGAAAAACACAAAAAGAGATGCTAATTGCTGTTTGGAACAGAAAAGCTCCCACAACATGAAATCAATATTCCCTCCCCCACCCCCGGTTTTCCACTTGTGATTTTGATTTTTCTATCAGATTCACTAATAGCCACATTCTTATTAAAGCCCCCCCCCCCCGACTTACTCATGACAGATGCTGAATTGATAAAGAAATTATTTTTCTGACCTGGAATGCAGCAGCTATAAAGTACAAGTCGAAAGGCATCAGGGATGTTTTGCTTCCTTTCATCTATTTTAGGAAGGGAAGGTGCTCTGTATGTGTCAGTGCACAATGGAATAAACTGAATGGGACATATGCTGGTGAAATGTTTTGAGCAACATAGCATGTGTCAGTGTACCAAGCCAGGGGAATATCTTATTTTTATTTTGAAGGGCAGGGGAAGTTGTTATCAATGCTGTTCGCAGCAGATCTGTAATAGGGGCATCACGTGACGTGTTCTCATAGTGCCATAATGTAATAAATGGAATGTCTGTCAACCATGCAAAAGTAAGTAACACTCCAATCCTACATAAAAAAACATTACTTTGGAATGCTTTTCCATTGACAACAGTGAGGCTTATTTCTAAAGAATGAAAGACAGTTTGTGCATTAAGTCCATTGTCTCTACTTGTACATGCCAAAAAGTATGATATGGGGGATGTGTCAAGCGACCAGGTTAGCCTGTGCCAAGGTCATTTTTCTCTCTCCATGAGGAAGTCTTCCATATACCATTCAGCTAGATAATAGGAAGCCTTTTCACCATGTGCAGAACTAATTTCTACACTAAGATAGAAAGTGTGGCATATCTTATGAAATGGTCGTGTCAGTCTGCGAGCAATGGCTGAGCTACCTGAAGGCTGCCAGGCTACTCTTCACTTTTATGAAGCGGAAGTGCAAACCAATCATGAAAAAAGGATGAACAAAGGAGAAAGGTTACATTTATCTCCTAAACAGCATGACTTTAATCCTGACCTACTTCTATCACCTCTGCAAAGGACAGGATAATACACTACAGCCAGAGAGGTGGAATTCTTTGCAAGCTTTCACATCCATTCAGTTTGACATATGTTCAAACTAAGGATGGGAGAATCTGTCAATTTTGGTTTCTCTTTCCTCCCCAAACTTAAATTCTGTTTTCCACATCAGTTTGCTACACACACACACACACACACACACACACACACACGTATGTATGTGTGTGTATAGATTGTTGATAGACAATTGTGTGTATAGATTGTTGGCAGACAGACAGACAGACAGACAGACAGAGTCCTCATGAAAATGCATAAGCATTTTAGTACAATTTTCTACTAATACACACATTTTTATATGCAACTTTCACATGCTTAATGTTCACATTTATGCAAAATAATTTCCCCAAATACAATCCATTTGGGTATGCCCTTTATGTGCACATTATGCCCCAGCATATGCATTTTTAAAAACATATTACCTGACTGGAGACCTGCATTGCAAAATTCAGAGAAGCACAAATCTGGAAGGGTGACTGTGTTTCAGTTTCCATGTTGTTTCAGAAAGTGCGAATTAGGTACAATCACATTTAAATGCAAATCCTAAGTTGAAACAGTTAAAGTTAAATCCTAAATTGAAACAGTAACAATTCATTACTGGTCTTGGTGTCAAAAAAGAAGAAGGGAACAGAACTCGCACTGTTTTACATGACCACCATTCACTTGTTTTAACTGAAACAGCAAAATCATGTGCTTATATGAAATAGTGTGCTTGTACAGAAAGAAGGCATGAGAATTTCTTGAGACAAAACATTGTATTTAGAGAATTGTGACTAGCAGCACAAATCCTCTATGTGTCTCAGGCTACTCAGAAGTAACTCCCATTGAGTTTATTTCCCGGGAAGCTGGTATAGGATTGCAGTCTGCATGCCTAAATAGAATCTACAATGGTACCTCGACTTACAAAGGCAATCTGTTCCGCGGCACTCTTTGGAAGTCAAAAACTTTGTAAGTCAAAGCATCCATTTTGTGCATGCGCAAAGTGCGATTTTGCCCTTTGCGCATGCACAGAATGTGCGCGCGGCGAAAATATTTCCGGGTTAGCGGACTTCAGAAGTCGAAACCTTTGGAAGTCGAGGCATTCATAAGTCAAGGTACCACTGTGTGTGTGTATATATATATCTTTTTTTTTAATAATAATTTTTATTGATTTTTTCTTTATAAAGACAAAACATACACAACATATACAATAAACTCTGTCCCTTCATTTTCCCTCCACCCACAAGACCACTTCTGCCACCAGTGATACCCATAGGCATTGAGAAACAAAGGGGTCCATTTTTAAGCTGGGTTTGACCTCCCCCCTCCCTCCTCCCCCCTCCTCCCCCCCCCTGCCACTGAGAGGACAGAGGCGGAGGAGCTCTGAGGTTTGGCTTATCCCCCAGCTAATTCTTCATTATAATTCAACAACAAAACCACAAATAGAAGAAAAGAAAAAAGAAAAAACATGAAAAAAGGAAAAAAGAAGAAAAAGAAAAAACAAGAACATCTAAATTCCAAATCTTATTTTCTTAACAGTTTGTTTGCGGCTTCCACGGTTCTCTTCCTCCTGGATTTCCTAACTTCTTTAATTAATTTTGGCGGGTTTTCTAATCTAATTCAAAATCTTATTCTTATTATATTAACTTAATCCTCCTCCTTCTTCATGCTGCCCCCCTCCGAGTCCCCTCCTGCCACTAGGGTAACCCGAGGAGTTCAGCAGTCAAAAGGTTCCATTTTTGTGTCTGGGTTTCCTTCCACCCCCCCCTCTCACCTCCAGACACCCCCTGCCACTGGATGCCAAGAGTAAAGAGAGGGAGACAGGTAGTTCTCTACCCAAACACCTCTCTAATCACCAAAAACATTTAAAACAAACTTTAACATGTTTCCCCAGCCATTCTTCTGCCCCTCCAGAAAACTCTTAACCCTAAACTTTTAATAATCTCTCCCTCCCCCCTCCCAATGTCCCTTCCCCCCATTGGATCAGCATATCCTTTAGCAGGCCAAGATTCAGACACCGTTATTCATCAAGCAAAAAAAAAAACAAAACCTTAAACTAAAATTTCACCCCACACCAGTCCTTTCCCACATCCACTTCCAGACCTTTGCACCCCCCTCTTATATATATCTTGACCGATTGCGTTTAAATTTTGACACAAAGTCAAATGTGACTATGAGAGCAAGTCCATATCGTTTTCAAAGACAGATGTCACACCTGGACCAGGTAAAAACCCCAAAACCACGTGTTCCAGAACTCACAAATCAGGTGAAAGTGCATGCTGGGAGCACAGGAGAGGTTGCAAAACAGCGCCCTCTAGTGAGGGCTACACTAGTACTGCACCTAGGAAAACTTCCATCTCGGCTCAGCTTTCCAAACTGGGCCGTGGAGGTGGGGGCTCGCCTGGGTGAGGGATGGGGGAGGAGGGGGCGGGATAGGTCATGGGTTGGGACAGGGTGGGGCCAATCACAGGGATGAGGTGGGGTGGGGAGAGGAGGGGCTGGGATGGGATGGGTCAGGACAGGGTGGGGAGAGTCACAGGGATGCGGTTGTGTAAACAGAACACACATAAAACAGGGGGGCTCTGAAGGTGAGGGGAGTCTGAAGGGGGACTCTGAGGCTCCATTTAACAGACTGAGGCTGAGCCACAGCAACGCGTGGCAGAACCAGCTAGTAACATTATAAATAACATGTGAAGTGGCAGAAATGTCATATGTTTGTGGTTTCTAGAGGAAAGTTTTGAGACTGAAAACCTAATGGAAGAACAAGGCTTGGATAACTGAGGATGAAGTGCAGACATCCTGACCCTGACTCTCACCACTTAAGACAAACATCGATCCTCCTGTATCCTTCCAAATGACAGTACCTTCAAGAGCCATTACAAAAGGTAAGTGGACTGCTCTCTCCACCCCACCCCACCCAGTAATTTGGCACTGAAATACAGAGAGTTTTACTATTTATTATCCGATACACGAATGAGAAGCTCCTGTTTGAAGGCAGTTTTGATGACACCTATTATTTAAAAAGGGATGCGGGTGGCTCTGTGGTCTAAACCACTAAGCCTCCTGGGCTTGCCAATCAGAAGGTTGGCGGTTCAAATCCCCGCGACAAGGTGAGCTCCCGTTGCTCAGTCCCAGCTCCTCCCAACCTAGCAGTTTGAAAGCATGCCAGTGCACGTAGATACTGTAAATAGGTACTGCTGCGGCGGGAAGATAAACGGCATTTCTGTGTGCTGCTCTGCTTTCAGTGTTCCATTGCACCAGAAGCGGTTTAGTCATGCTGGCCACATGACCCAGAAAAACTGTCTGTGAACAAACACCGGCTCCCTTGGCCTGCAAAGCGAGATGAGCGCCACAACCCCAGAGTCGTCTGCAACTGGACTTAACTGTCAGGGGTCCTTTACCTTTACCTTTTTATTATTTATTTAGAAAGGCCTAACTTTCTGCAGAATCCAGTATCAATATTAGTAAAAGAATCTGAACTATATGCCTGTGATTTACTGATCCAGAAAGATTCTGCAGACAACTACAGATCAATTCTGCTCTTGTTAATGATTAATGCTTCCCTCCATGGTTTACAAGCTAGCAACATTAATGAAATGCTTTCTTTTATCTTTAGGTGATAATTGCCCTCTCTCTCAGCTAGGCGATTAATTACATCTCAGGCAGTTTACCACCCCCCCGGAGTCAGCTGTGTCCATTTTGTCATCATCTTCTGTGAAAGTCACTATCCTTTCATAAAAGCCTTAGCTACTCTGAATAATGAACCCAACTTTTAAATCATGACCTTCTTGCTTCTTACATCACATCTGACTTCTGCTCCTAGCATGCGGTTTGTGACAGGCCATTTCTGGGACGTTCCAAAAGGCTAAGACACAGAAACAGTCCCTTGAGCTTGGGCTCAAACCTACCTCCCAACAACTCCCACTTGTCTCTGGCCTTGTCTTCGTAGCTGTCTCACCTCTCATTCCCATACTTTTCATGAAAGGGGCCCATCCGGAATCGTTGTGTACCAGCCAAGCTGGCTTTTCAACTGAGCAGTAATCGCTGAAGCACACATACTGAAGCACCTCAACTCAGAATATAGCTTAATCAGCTTTCTTGATGGTGAGGTACACACTCACACGGGAGCACACACCCAGTACACTTTTCAGAGAACAGAGAATACTCTTTGAAAGTATTTCCCAGGGAGAGGGCATCTAAAGATTTTGAAGATTTGCAGGGTAAGTACCGAGAAACAAGGAGACTTGGGTCCTCTAAAGACAGGGACACCTCATATAATTTCTCCTCAGGACCTCCATCTACTGAAATTAATTGGACATCCTGAATTCCTACCATTTGGCACTTGGAGTCTCTACCTGTCCCCAATAATCCAGGTGAAGGAGGCACCACTTTACAAGTTAGCAAGAAGCCATGTGGAAAAGGAGGGTTGTTGTGTGCCCCTTATAGGCATGTCTGGGTGGGTGTGTCATAAGTTATAGAAGCATAGCTGCCAAGTCTCCCGTATTCCCCGGGAAACCCCCATTTTTCCAGCTGTTCCCAGCCGAAAAAATTGGGTTTTTTTGTTTTTCCCCGGTTTATTCTGGCGCAGCGGCCATTTTGGAACTGGGCGGAGCATGCTCAGAAGTGACTTTTGATGCTGCTCTGGCCACTTCCAGTCTGATCCCTTATTTTTCAAGAAGGAACTTGGCAGGTATGTATAGAAGTCTGTGTTAATGAGCAAAAATAAGCTGAAGCAATAAAGAGTGGGCGGCTAGCAGTGGAAATAGATGGGATTACAAAGGAGAGTATAAAACTGAGAAGATATTAATTTCCTGGGAGGAATGCTCAACACCGAGTATTCATGAATTCTTTGGATGGAGTATTAGTGGAATAAGCCTAAGGTAGAAGAAGAGGATGAGCAACAGGAAGGAAATAAACCAGATTGAACAGATGAGAAATGAAAAAAACAAAAACAAAATAGAAGTGTACATTTTTATTTTAAGATGTACGATAAAGAAGGTAACTACTTAATATGGTTTTCTATCTGTTATAGAATGAGGAAGTACAGTAGGGGGTTGGAGATTTTAGCATTTCCAAAACGTAACAAAAGATTGAGAATCTTACAAAGGTTTGGGTTTTTATTTTTGTTTACATTTTGTGTTCCAGTTTGAAATTGTAAAACAACAACAACAACAAAGATTCTACAATGAATTCATAGGGGGAAGATGTATATATTGGGTGACCTTGGGCCTGCCACACTCCTTCTGCTTAACCTAACTCACAGGATTGTTAGGATAAAATGAAGGAGAGAAACATGTTCTCACCTTGAGCTCCTGGGGGAGGGGAATGGTGTGGTATATGTGCAATAAATTAGAGTTTATGAGCATTTCATTTTTTGTCAGGTTAAACATTTATCCATGTGTGCATATTATGTCACCCTTTTAACATTTAGAAACTCATGTTGGCAATTATCATCAACCACAAAGTGCCAAATGACTTAATTATGGATGTCACCTTTGTACCATTTAGAAGTCCATGTTGGCAATTATCTTCCATCACAAAATGCGCCATTTATTAATAACTTGGTACTGTATATAGCGATTGGCGACATACTGCAATTAGAGTGCAGCATCTAATCCTCAATAAAGGGTCGGGTGCCTGTTAACTGATTTAGCTTTAGTAGCAAGTCATGTTGTCTGCCAAAGCACCTTGCGGTTCACTGAATGTATCTTACCCATGTCACATCTCACTGTCCCCTTTCACATTAAGATAAACTATTCCTATTATCCTGAGTTTGTTCTACAGATGACTTTCAGAAACAAGTAAATAAGAAAGAAAATAGGTGAGCTGGAAAACATGCAGTGCTGTGTTCCCAGATGACTTTTTTTAAAAGAAAAGAATAAAAAATAAATATTAGTTCTGTCAATAGTTCAAAGTGTAATTCAGTCCTAGCCTCCCAGTTTCAAGGAAGGTTCAAAAAAGTTTCATTATCTCTCCAAAGCACTACCTTTCACATTTAGTTTAAAGATGTTTAAACTTTACAGAAGGGCTGCGCCTTTGAGCAGTGTCACAAATATCTGTGAAGGAGAATCTAAGCTGTTCAACTGCTAAATCACATGATATCAACACAGCCCTGCTTAGGATATTCAGTGGCACATGGGAAAGAAAAAGCAGTTGTGCCATTTTAAATCCCATGAGAACCTGAGAAGCAAAGGAGTCATGGGAGCAGCAATATTTGATACCGAGAAGAACATATTGTGTCTTTATTCTCTTCGTCAAAGTATTTCATTGGGACCAAGGTGGTACATTACAGAAAGGTAAATACTGCTGAAGGTAAATGGGGTTCCCAATTCTTACATACTTTCATTTATTTCCCTTTGCTGTTGTTATCACTTTGCAAACCTTTAAGAATTTATTTCTACCTGGGAAGCTATTCATATCCTCTGGCACACTTTTGATATTACCTGTTTAGAACAGTGTACTTTCAGGTAATTTTGAAAGATAGAAAAAAACATATGGTTGGGAGCACAAAGTTAGAGAAGCACTTACATTTGCACTGTGATCACTTCCACTAACACAGATGACATCTTGTTTTTGAATTGTTAGTACCTCTTTTGTAAGCTTCAGTCGGATTTCATAGGCGTTTTCGGATATTTCGTCATATAGCAACGCAATACCAGTTTTTGTCTGTAGAGGCAAGGTAATGTGGGGGAGGGGAAAAACAGATCAAAGATGTCAAATGCATAGCCTTTAAAAATAACAATGATATATAATTTGTATCTTCTGTGTCCTAATTACAGTTTATCTCACCTATGCTGGCAAAGCTGTGTGGTAAGAGGTAGTAAGGAGACACTTTAGCAGATATTCAAGTTACATTCTATATCAATATTCATGAACTGTTTAATCCTATCATCTTCTTTAGCTCTTGCATACAAGCAAGGTCTTGCAGTGTGAGCTAATGAAGGCTTTTCCTGTACCACAAGTATTTGGAAGACATATCTCGTTCTCCCAAACCCGCCTCTAAGAAAAATCATCCAATTCCCCTGCAACACAACACTGCTGGTGCAGTATTGTGCCAATGCTAGAGGAACGAAGTCACTTTCTACAGTCTTTAGGGATGAACAAAAAGTTTTTGCAAGTCTCCCCCCTCCTTCTCCTCTCTTAAAATATGCACTGTGAAAAGTGGTAAAATGCTAGTTGGTGCTTCTGATGGAAATAGGCATAAAACACACACAACTACTTATCTAAGCATTAAACAGTCATTAAACATAAATATCAGAAGACTGCTAAAAGGAAAGTCATTCATTGATACTACCGGTATGCATAGATTCACTCAGTGATAGGTGAAGGGCCATAGCTTAGTGGTCTAAGCTTGGTGGTTTAAGCCTTGCAAGCAGAAGCCTCATATTCAATTCCTGCTGGCATCTCTCAGTAGGGATGGGAGAGATTCTTGCTTGAAATCATTGAACATAATGTAGATCTTCTCAAATTTTAGATATTTGAATGAAATTATTATCTTACTGTATAATCTGCCAGCACTCACAAAAAAACAAAACAAAACAAAAACACAGACACATCTTAGAAGCAACTAAACAGTCACCCAATATGGGAGAGAAACTGACTGAATGTATCTTCCAAGAAATTATTCAAGTGCTCCATCTTCAACAATGTTGAACAAAGTTTAATTTGGACCATTTGCTTAAGCATACTTAGATCTACTGCATTAAGTTTTTTTAAAAAAACCACTTCCTGTTTTCGTTCCGTATTTGCATTAATTTAGCAATAGCATTTATAAGCAATAAGCCTAAACAATAAATGTCATTCACATATAAGTTACATTATGAGATATGGTTTTTTTTAAAAAAAAATTATGGAGGGATAAATTTTTCATAGATATCTATGTGTTGAATCCACTTCTCACTGAAGTCAATGGAAAAACTAATGGAGCTACGACTATTTAGCAGAGGACATTTTTTAACCAAACACAGACCAATATCAAGTGCTACTACTGCTTAAGAAACCCATGATCCATATAGCTATGTATCTGTACATATAGCTGTGTATTTGTACATGTATCTGTACATCTTTCTGTAACTTTCATTCAGTTCTCAGGAACAGACATAAGCATGATAAGCACAAGTCAGCTGAGGGTCCCATGAATGAACCACTGTTCACTGTGGATCAGATGTCATGCAAAAACCTTTTTAGAAATGATCCAAAATATCAGGGCCAATGTTTCATGATGAAATGAAACTATGTTTGTTCTGTCCACTTAAGTGGAGGTTATGTACAGTATAGGTTACTTTCTGAAACACAAAACTAGGGATGAATGGGAATTTGTGATTAATGATGACAAAACACTCCAAACTCTTCCACTGTACGGATGCTAATGCACCTCATTTATTACTTATATCAAGTCTCTCAACTAAAAGCCTTGTTAAAAATAGCCCTGGGTTATAACGTAGGCATCTTCTGTTAATGACATTAGCCTTGGAACAGGAGTGATTAACAGCTGGTTCTCAATCTGTGTGATCTTAATCACGAGAAAGTAAGCAGTAATGGCTTGTTTAATTACTGTAAACACAGTGTGTCACCAGCTAATTAGATATGATTGATTGTTGTCAACCTCATTCTCTGCTCAAGACATCAGACAGAAACATTTGAATTCAGTAATACATGCTCAGAATGAACTTTCAGAATATCCTTTTCTGTAAAAGGACAGGTATTATGGTGGGGGAAGGGAGGACCAACACTCAACAGGATGTAGATAAATTGCTAGAACAGAGACCACAATATTCCAAATAGACTCTGAACAGGCAATGAAGTTTTTAAACAAACAAACAAAAGTTATAAAACATCTATTTTAAATTGGAATATAATTTTGAATAGTTTAGAATTTAATGTTTACATTTCATGCTGCAATGTTCACAGGCTCGGCTTTACAAACAAATGGGCAAGAAGGATGAGGTAACTAATAGTATTTAGATTTTAAAACTGTGCTAGAGCCATAAAAATCCGAGCTGACCTAGTTAGTAGTGCCCAAAAATTTCAGGACTGAGCCAAATATGATCCATTGCTACCATTTGCTGTACCCTCCTAAGTAGTGATACCTTCTTTTATCTAATAATTTTTATAATGGCTAAAGTTCATATTTATTGCTTATATTTTAGATTGTTTTATGTATATATGTATGCTGGTCGAGAACCATAACAATAAATAACTAACTTTATTTTACTTTTTAATGGACAGCTAGCCACTTTGGAAGCGCCGTTATCCCATACTCAATTATTCTATTCCTATAGAATTCACTAAATACATCTTTGAGTGACATGCGTTGTTGCTAGGTTTCCAGCTTACAGCACATTTCCAAAAAGAACAGCTTCCTTATAACTAAAATAAACCATCCAAAAGAAGAAGAAGAAGAATAGTTTTGACAACAAACACAATGTTTTATGAAACATGGTTGGGATACAACCTTCACCAACACCCTTCATGTGAG